>NC_142656.1:13839531-14142890 GCF_055504915.1 Nelumbo nucifera | reverse complement strand
TAGGCTGACCATTCGAGTTGAACAGTCGAGCCATTCGAACCGATAATCGAACCCCTGACCAGTTCGATCACCAATTTGGTTTTAAAAACCATGGTCGAATATATTGATCCTAACCCTATGTCAAGCCGAATTTATCATTTAACCCGACCCACAGACATACGTACCTCGAGCAAAAAATGTGAACTAGTATTGATACCATACATCATAATTGATATTTTTAATGTTAAAGTCTTAATGATAAATATGCCTTGTGAAGCATTGACCTATACAAAATAAGTAGACCCTGTGATTTTCTAACGTGGTTGAAATCTTGATTTGGTGTGTTGCAAATATTGGTTAATGCATTATAGTTGGACTCTACACCATTGATATGAGAATACATTTGTGATGAAACACTTGTCACATATGAATGGAAGCAGAGAAGAACATTTTGGGAAAAGAGCACAGGAGAAACTTATCACATATATAGATGTCCAATTCCCGATTCCCAAACCATGTTCTCACTTCCAATGTAAACAGATTTCAAGGCATTTTTTTCTTTAAATAATTCATATATATCTCCATCTATATCTGTCTATCTATCTATTTATTTATCTATTTATCTATCTATATATATATATATATATATATCATTTGGATGCTTTATTTTTTTTTACTTAAAAATAAAAAAATATATAATCGATCAAAGTTTCATTAAGTACATAGGTGCCTGTAAAAAGAAATTAAGTTCTTTTATGCAAAATGATCTACTAGAATACAAAAGAAGACCTCTGTTACAAAAGTAAGAGTGAGATGTTTGAGGGAGAGGTCGATAAACAAAAAACAACTGAGTCCTATTCACATTTGCCCTTGTTGCTGTAGTATAGGCGGTGCTAACATCCTTCCTATTTACATACAATAAGTTTATATTATTAAGAAAGGTAAGAAGATACTTAATATGATGCAACAGTGCCTTCTCATTCCATCTAATGTGTTTCCAGGTGGTTTTAATCCCAGCAAAATGAATCTTATTAGGCCTCTTATGACTGCCCAGATTTCAGCTTTTGTGACGTTAATGATATGACATTGTTGTCCTGCTATGCAAATATTGTGTGTATAAGATAATAAATGCAATCCTATAGAAGTTGAGCAGTATTTGTATTCCTATTTACACACAGATGCTTTATTAGGCACCACCTAATAAAGCTTTCGTATGAACCCTATTTCATTTAAACTCAAAACATAATGTGATCCATGGTTTTTAAAACCTTATTGGTCAGGGGTTTGATTACCGGTTCGAACGGTCCGATTGTTTGACCTGAATGGTTAGTTAGCCCGTTCTAACAAAATAATACAAAATTTGAAAAACGGTCAAAATCATTCGAATGGTTAGAACAATTCGAATGGTTAACCGGCCGATTCAGTAATTTGCTGACCAAAATCAACAATTTTTGAGAAAAAAATGGTTTTAAGGATAAACAGAACCGATCAGATAACCGGTTCCCGGTTTTTTGGGTTCGGCCCGGTTTTAAAAACCATGGTGTGATCTATTAGACTATGATAGTGGAAAGACATGATATCAAAAAAAATTTATGACAAATCAACCAATATCATAAAAGAGGTGGTGTTCATCAAAATATATGGGATATTTTGATTGGTCAAAAGTCTGTCAGCACCATGCCTTTCTGGTATCATAGATTTTCATTTTTTTAATAATTAGATCATGTTTTGTTGAATGGTGACATTTTATGTTATGATGATCGCACCAGATGCAAACCATGCATGTTTACTGTCTACATGGTTTACTTTGTTTCAAAAATTTATGCATATATGGGTCAATTTGGTCCATGGGTGGTAGTTTGTGTAGATAGGATGTATGTGCTGGGAAATGGGGTCATTGTAACTTTGGAGGAGAAGCTCTGAGGCATGTATGAAGACACTATCTTTAGAACATATTTGCCCACTCAATTTCACTGAGTTTGCTGTTGGGTTATAGGCAAATTCGTTCCCAGGATACAACAGAGCCTTGGGCGAGAATCTGCAACCAGCAAAGTTGAAGAATCTCCGAAGAAACCTTTTCTGAGACTGTAGCAGACTGGACTGAGAGAGAGAGAGAGAGAAAGTGGATTTTGAAAATGTGTGTTTTTGAAGTCTGATTCATGCTCTTTAAATAGTTTATGAAGATGTATGAAGAAAAGGTAGGTGCTGGTTTAGAGAAGGCACCTTGAACAGTCACAATTTCAAACATTGTGACCGTTTAAAAAGTAGTTAACAGTTAATGATTGTTAACTTTGAATTGTGCCGATTGAATCGTGACCGTTGATCTCATCAACGGTGATCAACGCCCAGCATCACACCAAAACCAAAGTCGTCATTCGCGAGCCACGCTGGTGCGAGCAAAGTGCAAGCATCTAAAACGCCTCATTGCGCCGCACACATGCGCGCACACGCGTTGCGCAGTATCAAACCCCATACTCTCCTCTACTATTTCTAAGGAGTGTAAATCAGCTCCTATTAAAATACTGAAAACAAAACTTATAATTTTTCAATGTGGGATAAGTTCAAAACTGAGTTTTGTAAGAGAAAAGCTAATTTTTCAATCAAGTGTGCAGGTGCAATTTTTCATGTAATTGACCAATCAAACCCATTAGATTTAATCTCTTATGAGATTAAAATCCAACAGTATGTACCTGTTCTTCAATCTGCTTTTGCAAATACATGTTAAAGGTGTTTATCCTTTGACATAGAGTGACATGGCATTGCCATCATGATTTAAAGTATTAATATTTATCATCTTTGGAACTTACTAATATACATGTGGCGTGGATGGAATGGTCAATACACTTGTTTGTTCCACCCTTATCATATCAACCCATATTGAGCCCGTATTGGCCGATACAAACCAAAACTATAACCATATTGAATCGATAAAACCATTTTTCCTTTACCAAAATTTCTTTCTTTAATTAACTCTAGTTCTCTTTCATTAATGTTATGTGTAAATCTTCACAAATCGTTCAATATCAATTTATAAACAAATTTGATTTAGCTCATTCCACATCAAGCTTTGAGTCGAGCTTGAACCCAATATATAAACTTAAATGATATTAAACAATAAAAATTTATGATTTATTTTTTCTAATTGGCTAATCCCCACCCCTAGCCTCACTAGTTTATATATTTTTTATGAATTGAATTGAAATATATATATATATATATATATATTAAACTATGGACTTCAACATACAGGTTATTATTGGTTTTTAGTAGTAATGAGCTGAACAAGTTTTTTTTTTTTTGTATATTTTATGATTTTAATGTTAAATAAGCAAGTTACTATACTTGGTTTAACAATATTAGGCAATTTTAATGTGTTTTTGTAGTTTTTAAATGTCAAACAAGTAGGGAAATATTAAGTTCGAGCTTGAGTAGACTTGACTCACGTCGAGCTCAAATGTACGAGTTTTAAGTCAAGCTGAATTCAAGTTAGTATATTTCTAACTCAAATCAAACTCAAGCCTGAATTTGGGCCTTATGCTTTTTTATCAAGCGGAGCTCAAATGGTCTAATATTCAGCTCGTTCTGCTTGTATCCGCCTCTTATTAATGTCTTTTATTTCATTAGTTTTCATATTTAATTCCTTACTCATTAGTTCAATTTTTAACTTATTTTCTTCAACTAAGTTGTGCATTCTCTTTCCACATTAGTTGGCCATTAATTCTCTCTAATATATTTAGGCTATGTTTGGTTTGAAAGAAAAAGTAAGAAAATGAAGGGAAAGACGGGAAAACTAATACAAGGGTAGTAAAGGTTTCCCTATCTTTCCCTTCCTTTTCCTATCTTATAAATCCAAATAGTAACAAATATAATCAATTAATCTGCAAGTGAGGAATTTGAAGCTAAAAAAGAAAAGGATGCATTGATTGAGAAGGCTAGGTTGATGATGATAGATAATCTCAATCTCACTTCTCAGATCCGTGATGAAATCAAGCCAATGGAAGATATTAATTGTCATGAAGGAGTCAATTTCGATTGTCAAGCTGGATATGCCAAACTTTTTTGCCAAAATTATCGCATCATTGATTGCTCTTAGATCGGCCATCAAATTGGTGCCCATATGTTATATCTGTTGGAAAAAGCAACAATTGATCTACCATTGTAACTCCTAGGAGTGGCAACGGGGCGGGGCACCCCCTTTCCGTTCTTGCTTTGAAGTCACGATACCTTGTTTCGTATTGGTTTTATTCTTTGTGGTGGGGTGGGTTATGGGCGGGGCATCCATTCCTCATCGAGGACGGGGAATTCCTGAATTTTCCCCGCTCCAAGGCAATTACTTAAAAATTATTTATTTTATAGACAATTTATACATAGATATAAGAATTTGAGGATGTTTTAGAATTGAATTATAATACTTTAGGAGTAATTCAAAAATAAAATTATGGGATCCTAGAATTTTAAAAATTTAGGGAAAACTTAGAGATATTTTAAATATCAATATTAAACCTAGAGATATTTTACAAATTTACCTTTGAATTCGGGGTGGGTTCAGTGAATTATATACAAAATTCATCCCCGCCCCGTACTCGATTCGGGGAAAAAATTATTTTCCCCGTCCCTACCTCGTCCTTGTTTAAGGTCGGGGAAAACCCACCCCGTTCAGGGTGGGGCAGGGTGGGGCCCCGGTTTTACAGGGGAAATTGCCATCCTTAGTACTAACTCCTCAATAAAAGGATTTATATCAATCCACTAACTAGTTCATACTTCACATAAACTATAATTCTATGTTTTTATGTTTTTATATATATTTTGTTTATGGTTATTTAAAATCATCTAAATTTTGTATCATTAATGTATTTTATAAGATTTGTTTTTTTAAGAGAAAATAACTTTTCATTAAAAGAGGCCATAGCCCCGGAAAGGTACAATAGAGGAAGATCAATCCAACCAAAAACAACAGACAGCAACGCAAGCCCAAAACAAAGACTAATAATGAAAGACAACGGAATAACAAATGTAACAGATCAGGAAAAGAAACAACCAACTGAAAATAACTTTTAAATTTAAATAAGATTTATTTGATTTAATTGCCAATTGGTATTTCTATCAATAATGTAATTAAGTTGTGTGTTGTAAGCTAAGACTTGAAAGTTAAACAACAAAATATGGCCTCAAATGTTGGGTCAAGTAGGGTTCAGTATTCCTTAAGTTTTAAATAAACCCTAGTATGTTGTTGAACTTTTTCTATTCGGGCAATCCAACTTATAATAGGTAAATATTAATATTTATCATAGTTGTTGAATTGAAGAGGTAAGGATTTGGGACTGTTAATTTTTTGTCAATGTTTAAATAGTTGATAAAGAAAATTAGATGACACTCGAAAGACATTTGTGTCCTTTTCAAATGTCAATTAATGGTAGGTTAACAGCTGATTAACAGCAAGACTAAATTATCACGTTTTTAAAAGTTCAGATACTGAATTATAGAATTTTAAAGCTTTGGGGCCAAAGGGACACTAGAAATTTTCCGTAAAACAAAAGAAATGAAGATGTTAAGTTTCTCAATGCTTCCCATGTGTACTAATTGTATGGATAGGTGACTCCAATTCATTGGTTGGTCCCATGATCCTTGTTAGGTGAATTTTATTTTCTCTTATTACTATTCACTCCATGATCAACAAAGTGTATCTCATACACATCATAAACCAAAAACAAAACAAAGGAAAGAAACAAGCAAGGTATCCGGCTTCAAAGTCAGGTCCTTATATTGTTTCAAATTTGACAAGCTCTGTCTCACTATAGATATATAATAATATATAACAAGATGTGGCTGCTTAATTATCAGAAAGGTTGGGGGGCTGCAACTTCATTGACCTAGCCCTTACCAATTTAAATAATTTAAATTAAAATAGAAATGATATCTGTTTCTCCAAATTTGACTCAGAATCTGATGTAATAAGGCATTCCAAATTCAATCCACTTATAACCAGATCAAATATATAGTGCCACCCTAATCTCATAAAATCTTACACTTATATCTACATTAAGTAAAAACATATTCATTATTAAAAGTTGGTTTGATAGTTCCAATTTTACTAAAGGGTAGGGTTACAAATTCAAATCTCATAAGGCTGTGTTTGGATTGATAGATTGATAGAAAATAAGAATGTTAAGATTCAACATTCAACATTAAAAAGAAAGTGCAACACATCTTGCCGTGAAATGTTTGTCTTTTAGTGAAAATATAAATAAATTAAAATATAACCCCAGAAAAACGCTATTACCACTAGGCTAGTTCTTTATTATTTCCACTCCTGTCTCCACAAATTCATTGTATGTAGACTAAATTAAGTTACGTTAAAATTTTAATAATGGAGTAGCAATAGTAAAAAGTGGAGTGAGCAATACTTTATTCGGTCAATTGTGACCAAGAATCACAAAGTAGATGCCGTTCATATCACAAGGGGTTAACCATTTATTATTGACATTTATTAAATAATTATGTTAGAAAGAGCTTGTTAAATCGTGGTCCCAATCCTGAATATAAGAGGAGGGTTGCGTTAAATTGGGACAAGGCTTCAAGGCTTAAATAATGATGATGATATTTTAGATGTATGATGACTATAAAAATATATATTCCTAATTTTTAATATATTTAAAGAAAAATCTCAGCTCTATAAATAATAAAGAAAAAAGTTGGAATAAAGATAGGAAAGGAAGATAGGAGCTAATAAAAAATAGTCCAAACAAGTTATTCATCAAGTACTAAAATTGCAGGAATAGGGGTCTAAAATTGGAATTACAATGGGAATCGAAATCTCATTCCCTCATTTGAGGGAATGGCCATTCTCTATCCCTCCCTTGAGAATGAAATCCCATTCCTACTGATTTTAATTCCCATTTCCATTCCTACCTGAATCAAACAAACTATGGGAATGGACCATTATGATTACAATTCTTGGAGAATTTTGATTCTGATTCTGATTCCAACTATAAACCAAATCGACCCTTATAATTAATAGGTATAGAATTTAAAAGAAAACATGATACTCTTGATAGAAAAGGACAGTGGGATAAGATTCATGTATATGGCCCCAAATAATTGGGATTAAGGCTGAGCTGAGTTGACCTTAGTATAGATATAAAACATTTAAAAATATTAAATTATTAATAAATAATAAGGATTTGTCAAACAAATTGTACAAATATTTCAAAAAAAAAAAGAAAACATTTTAGACTTAGCTAGGGGTCATTTGATAATGGTTTAATTGAATTACTTATCACTCTGTCTTTAAATGGGTAAAATAATTAAATAGAAATAAAGTTCAAGGATTTTTGCAGCCATTAGGAAGCTTACAACCTTCTAATTAGTTTTTTCAAAGGCAAAGCAATAAATCATTCAATTCATTTACTTCAGTTATTATCAAACAAAAAGCTAAACAAAATTTTCCTTTCTTTTCCTACTATTTCACACCAAAATGATGTGACCTTATCCTCCTAAAAATTCAGAAATATAATCCCATTTTCCTTGTCCCATCTTATAATATTATATATATAACTTGGGAAAAAAGAAAAATATTCATTTTAATCCCTTTATTTCCACAAATCAAATACAGCCTTGAGTCAATAATGGCCAAAATTCTTGAGATTTAACACCCTAGTAGGCAATATATATGGTTCAAAGTATAGATTTAACACCCGATACATGACAAACTTTTGAACCTTTCCTTGGTGTAAAAGACATGCATATTATTATACTTGTTTGTTGTTCGTTTGAAAATTTTCAATTCAATGGCTATTATTTGTTAAGGGAGGACCATTAAAACATATAGACACTGCTTGACCAAACAAATATAAACCATATACAGATGGCAAATGCAGAAACCTCTCATTAGACTGTTAATCTTGAGTTGTGATGCAAAAAATCCCATACAGAACCCTAAGTTCCAAATGTAACAAAATGCCAAACATCAATACTCATCTTGTACCCTAAAAGATAAAAGCTTGTCACTCATGGATGATTTCCTTTTGGAAATAAAGATTTTCATTGACAACTGAAAACAAACACATAACAAAGGACGCAACAAAACAAAGAAAAGAGAAAAACATGGAAAACAAACAAACTACCAACTAACAGAACCGCATGCTTCAGGGAGGAAGAAAGCTTCTAAAAGCAGGATTACTTTGTAAGAATCCAAATCTTCTCTTCACAAAGAACTTTTCACACCAATCTCACAACATATCCCAGCTGCACATTGAGATCCTATACTATACTAGTATGTTGTTATTCATGGGGAGATGTTCTTAATGTATGGTGGGATGTGCTATGAGGTCGGTGTAAGGAGCTCTGTGAGGATAAAATCTCGATTCACTTTGTAAATCCTTAGACAACATTCCTAAACCCAAGCTAGGAGATGGTTCCACACTACCACTTAGGGTTGTCAATGAGTCAGGTCTGGGTTGAACTGGAACCTACTTGACAAAAAATACTAAGGAACTGAAACCAACCTGATCGGTTCTTTGGACAATCGGGTCTAACTTGGTTGACCTAATTATAATAAACCAATTGAAAATAATATATATATATATATGTATGTATGTATGTATGTATGTATGTATGTATGTATGTATGTATGTATGTATGTATGTATCCAGTTTCAAACTGATAATAATCAGGCAATAGATTAGGAATCGAAACTGACCCATCAATACCAAAATCATCATCCCAATCGGTTCAGGTCCATCAGGCCGGGCCCAACCCATTGACAGCCCTATCTTTTCTTTCAAACCAAACACTGAAAATAAGTTTCACATTGTCACCTACCAAATTTAAGATATCTAAATCTAACATAACTGGCCAATTATCTATAAGAGCAATAAATGACTTTTTGTTTAAAGCATCCACAACTATTTTTGCATCGCCCTAAGAAAATAAGATGGTGTTTGGTATCAATGGTGTTTTTTGGAGCCTGGTGCTAGTTCAACACCATATAGGAGTTTAACAGAAAAACACCAAAATGATGCTTAGCTGAGTCGTTTAATTGACAAACGTGTCTCTCGATTTATGTGAGAATTGTTTATCAAAAAACAAAAAAAATGATGTTTTTCATTTTCAATGGCGTTTTTTACTATTTGGTTTATATGGCGCCTAATGGCGTCTAGTGGCACCTAGGCCATGTTTGGGAGTGCTTAAAAATAAGTGTTTATTTGGGCGGAGACCACACCGTTAAGCACTTATTAGTGTTGGGGAAATAAGCTTGAAATAAGTGCTTATTTTAAAAATAAGGGCTTATTTTTTAAGCCCAAATTTCTAGCTTTTTTAAGTGCTTATACAATAAGCACTTATTCAATTTTTTTCTCCCATAATTGTCCCCAATAAATTTTTAGAATACCAATTATAACCCTTTCACAAAAACAATTTTACACAGACACTTTTATAAAAGCACTTTTACAAAAACACTTTTACAAAAACACTTTTATAAAAGCACTTTTACGGAAGTTATTTTATAAAAGCACTTTCATAACAGTATTTTATGAAAGTGCTTTTACCAAAGTACTTTTATGAAAGAACTTTTGTAAAAGTACTTTTATAAAAGCACTTCTATCAAAGTACTTTTATTCATTCACTTTGGATTAAATATTTTGAAATTTTGAAAGAAAAATGTAGGATAAAAAAGTCACAATTGCTTATTGGAGAAAAAGACCACCAAACACCCAATATAAATTAAGTGCTTATTTTTTTAAATAAGCACTTGAAAAAGCTGGATGCCAAATGTAAATAAGTGTTTATTCGAATAAGCACTTATTTTTAACATAAGCGTTCCCAAACATGGCCCTACTAGCACCAAGGTGTCAAAAAAAGACATTTACAGCAGATTTTGTCCCGAAAATCATACAATACGTTTATTAAATAAACACGACTGATACTTACCATACCTTAAGTTTGTGAATCCAAACCCGAGTGAATACATGTCATTCCCTAATGCAAAAAATTTAGCATATTTAGGAAAAGAAACATAACAAAAATGGTTTGAACACCAGACTAGACTGAATGGCCTGACTAGTTGACCTAAAAACCGCTCATGGCTTTGGATCCTGTTTTGAACCCCAAAATTGTCCAACTGGGCTTCAGACCAAACAGTCAGACCATTTGATCCAAGAATCAGTGGCCAGAATGGTTTCGTTTCTGGTTCATTTTTAAAACCATGATAATAGGAGTCATGTATACCCAACAAGAAAGAACCAGCATAACTTTTAAAATTATTCCAAAACCGTAAATACCCTGCCTAACAAAACTATCAAAGAGACCAAAAAACTTTCCCACCAACCGTATTTCAGCTCGAACAGATCCTCAATGTCATTGTGGAGGAAAACTTTGGCTGTTTGTAAAAAACAGTTGGGCTGTTTTGGGAGACTTCTATGAATGACATCTCATAATGAGTGTGAGCAAAAAAATATTTACACTCAATATTTTTTAATTGAAAAGAAAAAAAGGACCTGAATTAGCTAGGTGTCATGTGCAGAGCCTCCCAAAACAGCCAAAGTGATCCAGTGTGGATGATTGGACCTTCCTTTTTTCATATGAGGGGTCATTTGATAACAACTTGGAGGGACTGAATTGAAAAGCTTATTGCTTTGTCCTTTAGTCAGAAGAAAAGGCTCAAGTTCGATAAATTAATATATTCTTGATTATTTCATTGTTTATTTACTTGATTTGCTAAAAGACAAAGTATTAAGCCTTTCAGTTCAGCAAATTTGACCCTAAGTTGTCTGCCCTTTAGGCTTAGTTTGGAAGGAGTATAAATGCAAATATGTAGGCTGTAAAACCTTATATTTTGTATTATTTTCTTTGTACTTGCATTGTACATATTTGCATTTGCACTCTTTTTAAGAAAGGAGTATAAATGCAAACATGTAGAGTGCAAAACTTGTATTTTGTATTGTTTTGTATGTATTTGCACTGTATATATTTGTATTTATATTCTTTCCAAACTGAGCCTTATGGTTTATTTGTGGTGATGCAATATGATGTGAATGAGCTAAATGTCATGTCAAGCTGTGTATGTCAAACCAGTAACTGATTTAGATGCAATATTCAAGGATACATTGTACAATAGGAATTGTTTTTCTTGTTGTCGGTTTCAAAAACAAATAAAAACCATCTAATTTGAAAATAAATTGTTTCTCAAAATATAACTACAAAAAAAAGATGTTAATGATTATATATGTGTTTTATGTTTTCAAAACTAAAATAAAAAACATGTTCTTGAATTCCTAATCTCAAAAATATGTCTTAGTTATGTCATTCAAAATCAATTTATTTTTGTCTTTGAAAGACATGTTTTTATTTTGTTGCGGGTGCGGTGATTTCAAAAACAAATAAAAACAAAAATGTTCATGCAGATTATATAAACCCTAAAAGTGCAGAAGGTGCTAATTTTTTGTACATAGTTATGTCATTTGCATCATTAAAGCAACCTATCACAATGACAGGTTAGATTTACCAAACACAAGCTATGTGGCTTAGGGCGGTTTGGTAACAGCTAAGTGCTGAATTGAATGAATTATTTTTTCATCTTTTAAAAAAAGTAAGGGTAAATTTTTTAAACTATCCCTACTGTTTAGTTAATTGACAAACTCTATTCTTATTATTTATATATTATGTTAAAGCACCTTCTAACAATTGACTAATTACTATCCTACCATTAGGGTTCCGTCACAATCCGTTATAATCTGCTCTCATGCCACACCATGTGATTGTTATATTTTGAGAAAATGATAGTAATACCCTTATCTTCACCCCAATGCCGGTGTTTGTCATATGAAAATGGGGGGTATTGGTTCCTATCGTCTGAAGCTCAAGAGCATGTGCTTACTTTTACTCACCCCTAGCGCCAATGCTTACAGATATGCTCTTCTTCTTAATATCTCTAGTTTGGGAAGAGAAATGGCAATTTCCGTCTGAACGAAGCGAGTTACCAATCCACTCAATGACAAGGTGAGGAATTATCTATGTGGGAGAGATCACTGGAATAACAACTATGTTAGTAGCGGGAGTGAACACAATGGTGATGACTCTCCTTGTCTCTCCAACCTCGTTCATGGCTTCTTGGAAGATAGCACTGAGGTCCGGCAACGAGAGGATCAATCCGACTTAGATCATGATTTCTTCGGCAGTGAACAGACTGATGTGATCAAGGATCTGGAGAATGCGATGATGGTCGATGGTGAGGATTCGTTTCGGCAGCTGCTTGTTTCTACTCGCTTCAAAGCGATGGAGATATTCTCTTGCTTGAGACTGAATAAGGAAGCCTTCCGATATGCTATGGTTTATCTGTGAGATTTAGACTACAATGCTAGGATTTGCAAGACGAAATGGGACAGCTCCGATGGGGTGACCACCGGGAGCTACGAGTTCATCGACGTAGTGAGGTTGATGTTATATGCAAGCGAAATGGTTTAGACCGTACGAGAGAACAGTTAACCAGGTCCCATTGTTGACAGCATTCTCGGTCGGTTGATAAATTCGCCGCGCAATGCAAGTCCGTCAGATTCGACGTTGTATCTAACAGTACCAGTGGTCGTTTCGTCTGACCAGTGACAATTCATACATGGTTTGGCTTAGGTTTTTATTTTTTTGAAAATTTAAATTAAAATAAAAGATAAATTTGACATTTCATTTTTTTAGTTTGTCGATTAACTAAACAGTAGGGATAGTTTAAGAAAAAGTAAGTAAGAACGTAGTGAGAAGAAATGATTAATACAACTTTCCAATTTTATTTTAAGAAGAAAACAGTAAGTGATTCATTTCAGCCATTTCAGCTAGGGCTGTTCATAAGAAGGCCCAACCCGACCAATCCGAACCGATCCAACCCGAGTTGGTCGGATTTTCATCAGTATCGGTCGGTTTCGGGTTGGGCAAAATCATAAATCGATATACCGGGTCGATTTCGGGTTTCTTATGTGAAAATCGAAACCGATCCGAACCAAACCGAACCAATTAGTTTTCTAATTCGGCAGTTCCTAGTTTCCTACTTAACTAGTCTTCTACTAGAACTAGAACAACCCTATCTTCTAGTTCTTATTTAACTAAATTGTATCTATCCTAATTTCTATAGTCTTTTACACCAAATAGGCAATCCATTAGACAATTACAATTAGAATTAGGTGTCCTTCTAGTTCTAGACTTCTCTATCATTTTTGTATAGGAGCAAAACCGAAACCGACCCAACCCGATTCAAACCGACCAGGTTGGTTTTGCCTATCAATGAGTCGGTTCGGTTTCGGTTTCCACCTTATGTAACCCGACCAGGTCAGGTCGGTTGGGAAAAACCCTATAAACCGACCCAACCCGACCCGTGAAGAGCCCTAATTTCAGCCGTTTGTCTTATCTAATGGGTTTTCACGCTTTACCGTAGACATCTAATTGGCGAATCGCTTTCAAATTAGGTTAAAATGGTCAATCCAAAGGGTAATATATATACATAATCGCTCTCCAGTGACCTACTTCCCCCGTTCTCCGTCTCACAAAAAGTGCTTGCAAAAATAGACTGACACAGTTCACTAATAAAAGAATAATTCTCAAAGGGGTAGCTTTGCATTGTATAGAGATTAGAGAGGTGTTCACCATCCCTTCTCCCCTTCTCGCGTGGGGTGAGACCGTGAGAGGAGTTGTCATCTATTTTTTCGTTTTTCTTCCTCAAAATCCTCTTGAATCATCCGCTCCCTCTTCGATTCTTGCCTGAACATCGAATATTTTAGATACCCATATTCTCAACTTCACCTGTTCGCAGGTTCTTCAGTCCCCCCCTCCCCCCTAAAAAACGTCCTTCCCCTTTCTTTTTCTGATACCCATCTGCTGAAGATAGCGTTTTGGTGAATGCCCATCTGCCCGAAAACGAAATATTGTGTTTTCTGATACCCATCTGCAGACATCCGAATCAATGAAAGAAATGGTTTTGGGTGCCCTGGAAACCTGAAGGAGTCTTCGTGTGCAAGCTTATCAATGGCAAGAAGAAGAGTGCAAGGTGTTGAAGGCAAAGGGAATGGGTTCTTCTCGAGTTCTGGAATGGGCTTACAGTGGAATCTGCAAGACGACTGTTTTCACCCAGGAGGCCTATTTGCAAGCGTCGGTCAGGTGGGAATGGGATTTGGCGTTTCTCCCAATTCTCCAAAGCCAAGAGACAATGGTTTGAAGCTTCCATACACCGACCTATATGTCAAGTATGTCTCTTCACCGGAATCTGGGATGCGGATTGTTGGGATTCCGCCAGAGACGGCGGCGACGGATGAGGCCGCGGAGGAGTTGGAAGGAGTAACCAAGAAGAAGAGGAAGGGTGGCCTAAAACTTAAGTTGAAGATAAGGAATCCTTCGCTGAGGCGGTTGATCAGCGGAGCGATCGCCGGTGCTGTCTCGCGGACGGCGGTTGCCCCTTTGGAGACGATAAGGACGCATCTGATGGTTGGGAGCAGTGGGCATTCAACAACTGAAGTGTTCAATACTATCATGAAGAATGATGGTTGGAAAGGCTTGTTTCGGGGTAATTTTGTGAACGTGATTCGGGTTGCTCCGAGCAAGGCCATAGAGGTAAGTTATAGAAAACTTTGGTGTTTCCCTGTTTCGACTTCTTACATTTTTTTATGGCCGTTGATGAATTTCTTGTTTGAGTATTTAACCAACTTTGAGTCTATTGGATACGATATTTTCTATTGGTTGGTTTTTGTTGGTTTTGGCTTATAAAAGTTCTCGCTTTTTATTCAGAATTACTTCTGTCTGGTGGTTGATTGATTCACCTTTGTCGATGCCCTTTGATAAGTGATATACTCATGTAAGGAAAATATGGGTTAAGCATTTTTCTCCCCTGCTAATGAGTTGGCTGCCTTGTCAATTTATCTCAAGATGTGACATTTGCCTAAAACATTGTGAATTTGTGATGCTCAAGGTTTCATTTAAAGTGGAAACATGCCCTGTCTCAAGCCCCTGATACCTTTACCTTCATTAGTATGATCATGTATAATATTGTTTGTCCTGCAACAACTACCCTTTTTTTTCTCTTTAAGGTCATTATTTATTCCTTCAAGTTTAAATTTGTTTTCTGTAGCTTATAATCACTGAAGCAGGCGTTACTGATAAAGGAACTTCATATTTTATTTAAGCACACCACCCATCTGCCTAAAGAGCAGATACCTTGGTTCATTAATTGATCATTGCTTTTTAACTAGCATTTTTTTAGTTGGGTTTCCATTTCGAGAAATAAAATCCAACTAAGTTCTGAAGCTTTTAACCTTCAGAAAATATTTTAGCATAAGGAGGTGTTTATCTATTATCCTTTATTTACTCTTCTTCCATGTTCTCCAGAATAAGAGCAGGAGGAATGGAAACCCATCTGTGAAATGAGAAACAAAAATATGTGAGCTCACTATGTAATCTGACAGTGCTTACAAAGTATACAAGGCTTATGACTTGAGGGTCGTGGGAAATGCCTTGTGAGTCTACCTCTGGCTTATGGCTTAAAGTACAAGGCACATCCACCTTCAGATGCCTAAATGCCTTATGCATGCTTATAGATGCATATGTATATGTATTTTTCCGTTTAATAAATCTATGTGTATATGTATATCCATGTATTTGTGCTCGTATCTATGCTTTAACACATTTTAAGAGGTCTTATTTTGCATTTCAATCTTTTTTTCCGGTCATTAAATGGTTTATAATAGTGTGACGACTCTAAAGTTTTTTATATTTTTATATTTCTTTTTTATGTGATCAACCAATCATTTATAAACTCGTCCTATGTAAAATATGTTTCTGTTGTGCATGTTTCTACATTTTTATCATTTTAGTTTTGTGCTTTCTTGTAAAATGAGAACCCATTAGGATTAACTCTCATGCATCAAGGTTTACACCTCAAACTAATAAAAGGTCCTGGTGCCTTGCTTCACACTCCTGTATTTTTAAGCACTGATTTGACATGATCTGTTCCAGAGGAAGGACCTAACGAAGATCCTTTATTTGTAGATTTTCCCTTAATAACCTATATCTGGGTATGCTATGATGTGCAATGTGCCAACAACACTTGACAAAATGGACCATCCTGGGTTTATTAGTTGTAGGCATTTACTGTGCTCAGTGCCTCTTGAAAAGAAGCCTAGCAAAAATCTGTAAAAAAAATTTGCATGTATTTTTGGTATTTGTTATAATTGGAATGTTGGTGGTAGTTTTGTACAAGTATCAGTCTGCTTTTCTAAACTTCATGACACTTTAAGCTATGGCATTGAAACTGATGATCCTTATTCTCAATTTGTTTCCAATACTAGTTTGTCATCTGGGATTATCATCTCAAACCCTGTGAGTTCTATTTCAATCTTTGTAAGTTTTTTTTTTATTGGAAACGGTAACTTCATTAAATAACTTTCCAGATTTAAGTACAGCTGTCAACCCCCAAGTAGGTGTTGAGCCCCAGTTATCTTTCTTACAGAACTGCCCAGAACATACTCTCCCTCACAGTCCCTTGCCCATTAGCTGATCTCCTTGTCCATTTGAAGCATGCACCGATCTCCCTTGTTGTATTGTGGATTTCCCTTATGGGCTGTCTATAAATCCAGGCTCCCAACTTACCAGATTGCAGCCACTCAATCAACAATTTAGAGTCTCCCTCAATCTCAATTTGGTGTAACCCCAACGGTTTTGCATATCTTACACCTTGAAGCAAGGCCATCACCTCCGCTCTCAATGAGTCCCCCACTCCTATTGGTCCTGAAAACAAAGCCACAATTCTGCCATTTTCATCTCTGAAAACTCCTATACCTGAAGGGCCCGGGTTGCCTCTTGAACTCCCATCAAAATTCAATTTCACTCTTTGTTGTATTGGTGGGGACCACAATTCCTGCACAATAGGTTTCATGGAAGTTGTAGAAGCCACCACTTCCCAATTCCTGTAAATGTCTTCAGCTGAGAAGTCTTTAAACAAATCCAAAGTTTTCAACCAATGAATAGTCATAATAATTATCCTTTCTACAATTGCCTCCTTGGACTTCTCCACGCCTTTAAAGATTCTATTATTCCTTTCTTCCCAAACTGACCATAAGATAGCTGCTCTTGTGGCTCTCCACATTAATCTTTCACGCCTCTTCGGTTGCCTGAAAAAGCTTGGGTCAAAAAGGCTTGCCACATCTGGGGGAGGTGTCCACCTACAATCAAAGATAGAAGAGAACCAAGTCCAAATAAAGCATACAAATGGACAAGAAATCAATAGGTGTGTGATCATCTCACCAGATCCTAAGCAGAGGCTACAAACATGGGGTGATAGGCAAACATTTGGCCTTTTTCTTTGCAACAAATCTAGAGTATTGATTTTTTGGATAACCACCTCCCAACAAAAAGCCAGAACTGGGGGTATAGGCTGACACCAAATCTCCTTTGAAGGAAAGCTTCTTATAGGGTTTGATGATTGAATGAGGATATCAAAAAAGGAAGAGCAAGTGAATACACCAGAAGGGGAAGGTTTCCAAATTCTACTGTCCACACAAGATTGATCCTGGTAAGTTGACCCTAGAAGTTTAATTAATCCATCCACCATTGTCATTTCTGACTCCCTTAGGCCTCTCCTTAAACCCAAGTCCCAAGAGTTATCAGTAAAGACCGAAGAGATAACTTTTCTTTTATTTTTAGAGAGTAAATAAATAAAAGGGAACCTTTCATTAAGGGGAGTGTCTCCAACCCAAGCATCTTCCCAAAATAAGACCTTATTTCCTGCACAAGCATCAAATTTGACATAAGGAAGGAATGAAGGTAAAATACCATGAATAGCTTTCCAGGGAGAGCACTGGGAAGCCCTTGGGTTGAGTCCTGCATCCCAACCATTGTTTGCCAATCCATGAATGCTAATAATCACTCTATGCCAAAGTCTATCCTATTCCAAAGGCAATCTCCACAACCATTTCCCCAATAATGCTGTATTTCTTAGCCCAAGATTTCCTATTCCTAGTCCCCTTCATCTCTACTTCTAGAAACCACCTCCCACTTCACTAGGTGGTCTCTTATGGTGTCTCCTGGTTTCAAAGGAAGTCCCTCATAATCTTCTCTAGCTAGTTTGCTACTTTCACCGGTATCCTAAAGGTAGACAGGAAATACACTGGTAAGTTAGCCAACGTTGACTTTATCAAGGCTATCCTACCTCCCAAAGAAATGTAAATTCTCTTCCAATACGCAAGTCTCTTTGTAAATCTCTCAATCACTGGGTACCAGAAACTATCCATATTAGGATTCCTCCTAAAGGTAGTCCCAGATACTGTAATGGCCAATCTCCTACCCCACACCCCAATATTCCAGCGAATTGAATCACCTCTTCACTCCCTAAGTTTACTCCTGCCACACAACTCTTGCCCCAATTGATCTTTAGGTTAGAGATCCTATCAAATTTATGGACCATCCTTTTTAGGTTCATGAGTTCTTCAGTTTTCCCTTCACAAAACATAATAACGTCATCTACAAATTGTAAATGTGTAATCGCCACTTCATCCCTTCCAACTCTCCAGCCTCTAATCATATTGTTGGCATCCCTTTCAATCTTTGTAAGTCAGGTGGTAATAAATGAGGTTCTAGGGTGTGTAACCACCAAGCTTGTTACTTTTTGTTCTTTGAAGGAAGTAGCAAGCTTGTTTTTTGATAGAATTCGTTTCATTGTCCTCATCTTAGCTGTGATAGATAAAAACAATGGGAAGCAGCAAAACATATTTTTTTATCAATTGAACATCTCTCTAACTTGTGATACAGAATGGGATACTTTTTTTTCTTTCTCTAGGAGAATTACAGGTATTGGTGTATTGCATTTTTAAGGAGTGGAGAGTTTTTCTTAGAGACTTCATTCTGTTGCTTGGTGAAAAAACAATTCTGTTTTCAGTTAATTGGATCTGTAGAATAAAATGTGAGCCCCATCCTTTCTACACATCCAAACCCCAGCTAATCATTCCCATGACATCACAAGTACAACCTTCAAACCACCTGACAAGTGAACAAAATCACCAAAAAATTCTACTCGACTCCAAGCCATATGAGAGAGAGAGCGAGAGAGAGAGAGAGAGAGAGAGAGAGACGGTGCACACCAAGCCCTTGTGAATACCTCAACACTGGACGGGTAACTACCATACTTCAAACCTGCCAAAAATCCTCCGCCTCTGGCCTCCCATCAAGCTGCAGTGGGGGAGGTAATGTTGACCCCGGCAAAGGTAGGTCTAGAGGTTAAGCCAGGGTCAGGGTATGAGAAGGAAGGAAGTCAAGCACTCAAGCTGATGAGAGTATTCGATTTGTCTCAACAAGCTGATAAAGTTAAGGAAGGGGATAAAGTGGAGCTTAATAGTTTGGTGGACAGGGAGGTTAGAATCGGCAAGTTTTTAGGGCTTTTCTTTTGGGGAGGTGAAGAGTTTGCTAGAAGAGCTTTTGAAGCTTTTGAAAAGAGCAAGAGGTAAGAGAGTGAGAAGAAGTTGTGACGGAAAGAAGAAAAAATCTGGCACGAGGACAATGACGGATGTGACGAGGCATTTGAACCTGAAGATTCAACACTTTTTTAAAGTGGGGGTGCCCTGTTTTTCTTTGTTAGCTTGTGTGCTGTTGTAACCCTGTTGTGTTTTGTGATTTGGGTGTTATCTTAAAACACCCCTGTTCGGGTTGTATACTGTTTCTTACTTTTACTCTTCAAAAAAGATTTTTTTTTATTTGCTTGTGGGAGCTTTTACTTTTCTGAGGCGGGGTGGGGGGATCTCAACCTCTTGCTAACAGCTAATTATAAGTTAAGTCTTAATTATCTCCAGAGAAGAATCAATGGCAAAGACCACTGAAGGATAGGTGGTCTTGGATTCAGGAATTGAAACTCACAATCAGGATCATCTTCTTTTCATCAGGAACATCAAGTAGTTACCTCCCATTCCATTGTATTCCTTCAATGGATTGATGTTCTCTTCCCTTGTATTCCTACAAATTTCAGTGAAGCTTGATCATTCCATTGAAATAATTACCTTCTCTATTACCAAACCCCTCTCTTGGTTTATTCTGATAACTTCTAATGTCTTGTTCATTTCTCTTGATAGCTCATCCATTTTTTTTACTTGATACTTGGGATAACCTGGTTCAATGCTAAAGGCATGGTTAAAGCAAAATGTCCATTCCATCTTTTGTGTGGCACTAACTGAATTAGCTGGGTTTATGCTGCACTAACCGAACCAATGATAAGACTCCAAACCAGTTATAAATACATGGGGCCCACACTGAAAGGTTGAATGATTGTGGGCCCCATGTATTTTAAGACTGATGTGGAGTCTTATCATTGGTTCCACAGCCTGCTGAACAACTGAAATGTTCAGCTAATCCTATCTCACACTAACTCAGCTGACTGAACCTTCAGCATGACCTATTTGAATCGTCACTTTTTGTTGTTACTGATTTATGTTTTTTTTTTTTCGCAGAATTCTGTGATCTATCTACCTAAATTTTGATCAGTTTTTTTGGGGACCATAAAACATGGAAACCTATGAGGAAGAAGGCTTTCAAAAAGACCCATTGGTATGAGCATGAGAACAAGGGTCTCATGTGAGAAAGATTTAACCTGACTGTAGAAACCATGTGATCTAAGTGAAGTTTTGTCATTTTACTCAATAAGATTAAAGTATCATATAGTTTCAAGGATTGCCAATATTCCTAATCATTAGAGAAGCACATGTGCCTTATCATCAACAACACTCGTGCTGTTCATCTTTGTCTTTTGTCTCCTTATTTTCATTGTCAGTTCACTCTTTTTTCACCTCGTCTTTCTAAAGTAGTAAGTGAATGATGGAATCAATCAATCCATATTTGTACCCAAAAAAATGGCTTTCCTCCATCCAGTAGTACTTATTTCCAACTCAGAGTCAAAGTCTTGGATTTATCTAGACAGGGATCATCTTGTATTGATTGCTCCGTCATTAACTGTTACAGTTACCAAAGTAACATCTTAGATTTGAGGGCCAATAAGTTGGCAGCAAACCTTTCAAATTGAAGGCCCAAAAGATTCTGCAACTTCTGATATTTGATCCCGTGGAATTTAATCAACTTTTGTTGAAGAGTTTTGAGAAATCTCAGGCCCATCATATTTTTTGGGAATTAATACCCTTTGAAATTTGCATAATACAACTCCTTTATTTTACTGTCTGTTTATGTTGTAATATTTCAATGATTGATCTGCCTCATGGACAGGCTTTGGGTCCTTTCTGGTGGATTGTAGGCAACCCAATTGGGGGGAAGGGTACTTCTGATATTGATGCCTAACCTGCTAACCGTTACATTTGTTACACAAACTTCAAACTGATCTTTTTGGTTAATTGGAAGAGAAAGGTGCTACAGAAGCCCTGGGGTAGCACATCCCCAACAAACACCTAAATTTAAATACAAAAGATCTTCAAGAAAAATCATAACCAGACTTGTACATAAGCTTGGACATGAATGATAAATTATAAGAAGACTTGGACGTAAACTTAATGAATGCCCCTTGAGGTGACTCTTCTCTTTGTTACATCTGTAATATGTGACTAACAAAACTCAGGAACAAATATTGGACATGATGATAAATTTGTAATGCTTGGTATTTCAGTATAATTGATCTTGGTTTGATTAATATATACATATATATATATATATATTGCATGCTATATTTTTTTTTCCTTTTTCAATAATTATCCCATGCATAATTTGGTTGACTGTTATAGCATATATGCTCCCTAGATGCCATATTTCCATTTTCTGAAGGCCTGCCTTTTGCAGTTGTTTGCTTATGATACAGTTAAAAAGCACCTCTCACCAAAACCCGGGGAGCAACCCAAACTCCCTGTCCCAGCTTCATTGGTTGCGGGAGCTTGTGCAGGAATTAGCTCAACCTTGCTTACTTACCCTCTTGAGCTACTCAAGACTCGATTAACCATACAGGTAGGTAAACTTGGAACAGGACCTCCATTGAATGCCTCATTTGTACTTATTTACATGGTAGTTTACTCTTCTGTTTGGAAAAATTGCAGGGGGATGTGTACAACAGCTTGCTCCATGCTTTCATGAAAATTGTGCAAGAGGAGGGACCTGCAGAGCTATACAGAGGTCTCACCCCAAGTCTAATCGGCGTAATCCCATATGCTGCCACCAATTACTGTGCATATGATACATTACGGAAAGCTTACCGGAAGATTTTCAAGCGGGAGGATATCGATAACCTTGCAACCCTCCTTATTGGGTCTGCAGCTGGTGCAATCTCAAGTAGTGCAACTTTCCCACTTGAGGTGGCTCGCAAGCACATGCAGGTGGGGAATGTGAGTGGCAGGCAGGTATACAAGAGTATGCTTCATGCTCTGATTAGCATACTAGAAAAGGAAGGGCTCCCAGGCCTTTACAAGGGGTTAGGCCCAAGCTGCATGAAGTTGGTCCCTGCAGCTGGGATTTCATTCATGTGCTATGAGGCGTGCAAGAGGATATTGGTGGAGAATGAGCACGAAGCATAGTAGTAGTGTCCATAAACAGGAAGGTGGGTGAGGCATTGGTGAATGGTGAAGAGGCTTTTTGAAGAAATAAGTGACGACGCTGAGTTATTTTTTATATGCTTCTGTGGACAAATGAGGAAGCGCATACATACAATGACATTTATTTTGGGTTCATTCAAATATACAACTTTCATCTGTTTTTTTCTTCCCTTGTCAAAGGATTCATTCAATTCATCCCAAGCCCCAAATTTAATGCGCTATGTTATGGTGAGAACTGGAACCGATTTTGAAGCCTTCCTTTTTTTTCTCTTTGGCCCCAATTGTCCTCTCTCTCTCTCTCTCTCATGCCTCCACAGATTTTGTAGCGAAAGTAAAAATGCAAGACCCATTCACATGGTTGAGAAGAAACTTGTTGGAAGCTCCTTCTTGGGTGGGTCCAGTTTCACAAACTGTGGTAATTGTGCAGCATGTTTAAAGGGCGCTGGGATGAGGTTGGTCGAGCAAATACGCCTATCCTAAACCGCTATACCATTTGCTTAAACTTGACGAGAACATTCTAACCTTACCAAAAAACGAGAGAGAAAATATATATTATTTTGAACCTTAAATAAGGCTGCATCTGGCATTCCTTATCTTAAGGACTTATCTCCTTTTTGCAGTTAAAATGCACCTGTGAACAATGAGTTTTTAACTGCAAAGAGGAGAAAATCGCAAGTGTATAACCAGACTCGGTAACAGTCATCAATTGTGTGCAAAAAAAATGAAAATTTCATTCTTACCTCGTTAAACGAGTCAAGTGTATAACCGAGTCATTACTTTTTTCTGATTCCGAGTCTCATGTTACTCTTCCCCCAATCTCTATAGTTAGATTTGCCACTGTATATACTTGAAGAAAGAGGAACATAGAAGAGTAGATTTTTTCCCTTAAATTTGTTTATTCCGAGTGTATACTTGTCAAGAATAGAAGGTGATCTTTGCTCCTTTATGGGTAGCCAAAAACAGGCACCTCTGTTACTGTACGAAGTTCTTTTTTCTACTGTTTCATATAATTTTTATGCTCCCTGAGGTTGCAGTACCCGTTTGTCCAAATTTGAATTGGAACCCGATAGGGGTTAGGCATTAATCTCAATCAATCGGTATACTTAATTAGATTCAATGTGGATCGGCCCCTCATTTGATTGAATCCCGACAATCGACAACCAATAAATCGCTCATGCCCATGTACAATTAAAATTTCATCAGTTGGTAAACTAAATACACCCCCAAACTTAACCATATAGATGATTACCTGGGCTACTTGAATACGAGTGCACCGACTTTCGGCAGGTTATCAGAAACCTGGATACATCCCAATCAATTTGCGTTAAATCAGTTTTGGTCTGTGGACTGAAAAAAATATAGTTTATAGTAGACTACTAGGCCATGACACATCATTGAATCCAAAACACAAGCCCTCAGCCAAAAATGACAACAGGCTACACGACCAAGTACACAGAAGATGAGCATTGATTGGTTTTAAGTTGAAAGTTATGGTTCGTGAGCCAAATTTTAAAAATATTAGAAAATCAATAAAAGGACAACGGGAACTGCTCTCTTCAACAAGACTGTAACTCAGGTTGATACAAAGCCTAATGCATCATCCTTCACCCCGCTTCATATGCATCCAAAACCAAGGGAACGGAAACCATCTCATCTATATCAAATCCTAATTCTGCCTCAAAATAGGCAGATCCACAAATTAAACACTAAAGACAAAATTGTATCCTTCAAACAAAATAAGCTAAAAGAATGACAAAAATAACAAAATCGAATTTTGAATAGGCAAGGAATGTACGAATCTCGTTTCTACAGAAGAACCCACCACTATTATCACATCTACCAAACTCTTCTTACTGCTACTCATCAAATGACCATCGTCGCTCAGACACTCAAGTCAAGTAAACTGATCGTTAAAAGCACATTTACCAGTATCAGCACATTGAAGGACAACAAACCCAAACAAAGTGAGCATCTGTCCATCAGCTCTGCTCCTCACCATCAGCTATATCCCTCTCTTCAGCAGCAGCAGCCATCAATTCATCAAAGTTCTCAGTCTTCGCCAGTAATATCTCAATCTAAAACACAGCATCATACATTAACACAAGTGTCTTAAAGATATATGGGACTTCAGGTGGACAACTAAAATACATCAGACATGTGAACCCCTAAACTTCTTACCTTTGCCTTTTGGATGGGTCGCCCCCTGGATTCATCCTTCATATCAACGGTTGATGTTGTGATCTCTGCATATGTTTAGATTTCATAGAAACTCAAATTTTAGCAATCCAATGCCTGCTTATTAAAATAGTAGAAGGTAAAAGATTTAAGTCTCACTCTTTTCAACAGCCAGTCCATTATTTTTCAGGATCTCAGCAATAGTGACTACTGTTGCAATGGCTGCAGGAACACAAAAATACACAAACAAATCAAAAGAAAACTTTAAGTTGATAGCCCTTTCATTCAAATTTTCCAGCTAAATGCAGTTAAAAGAAACAAACATGCATATAATGGACAACAAACAGGGTACCACTAGTCTAAACCATCTAGTCACATAATCATATAATGGACAACAAACAAGGTACCAGCTCATGGGATTTGGATGCATGAATCATGTTTCACCAATTCATACTATTTTAAGTCATATCCACTGTTAAATTATTAGTGCTTAAACCATTTCTTACTACTTCTACCAATGACCTTCCAGATACATGCCATTAGCCAACTGAAAGTGAATGGGTTTACAACTATTTTTCACTCCATCATGGCAAGGCTTGAAATAGATGGTCTACTGAAAAAGAGAAACCCAAGAGTGAAAATGATAGATTGAGGAACCCAAGGCCAATATTTCATAGTACTATTAACAATCTATTTTGGGGCTTGCTGACAGTCCCAAAAGTCAGCAGTCTGTGCATTTGCCCCAAATCTCACGTCAACCTAATAAAAGGCAAAACCAATAATGAAATGCCTATAACATCTCTATGGTAAATAAATCCAGAAGGGATAAGCTGACATGTAACAGATAAGAACAGTAGCAAAAACTTCAAACACTAATGTTTGTATGATCAAGGCATACAAATATATGATTAAAATAAATTAAAAAAATAAAAGAATTTTCTATATTTGATACAAAAAATTGCATTCATCTTGTACATTAGCTATTAATTTATTGTAAAATAAACTAGGAGATAAAAAAAGAAATATTATGTAGAAGTTCTGTCAAGAATCCGAGTGTCAAAATCCAACACATGTCTGATGCAGACACATCCACTTAGAAATGTCCATGCAGCACTAGTGGTATTAGAAGTCATAAATGCATTAATAAATTCAAGGCTTCGAGAAAAAGGAAAAAAGGAACTCTGGACTTAAAATAGTAAAGCTGCATTTCTTTATAAACAAAGAACTGATTTTTTTTCTTCTGGTGAAAACAGCCAAAGACCAAAGAACCAGGATAAAACAGGGAGAAAAACAAGCCCTTCAATTTTTTGGATGAAATTCCAAAGACAAGCAATAAATCATTAACTCTATTGGAATTTATGAAGCAGGCAACTGCCATAATCTCTCAATGCCGAATCACTATAACAAGCATAAGTTCAAGTCATTCTTTTCCTTTTTCTTAACATATGGACAGGGTGATACAAATAAATCCAAATGATTCCAAAAGGAATAAGCAGAGCAAGTGATGCAGGGCCAAAGGCATGGATGACAGAAGCAACCATACAATCTTCCAGGCATAGTCATAATACATAAGAAACTAAAATGGAAAACAACCAATTGCCTCCAAGAGACTTAAATCCAGGTTTGCATTAACCACCAGTAAGAACAGAAAGTCATTAGTAAAAAAATTGTCAAAAGAATGTCCTTAAAAGTTAAAAACATTTTTATTGCTGACTGAATATTTGTATTAATTTAGAATAGTAAAGTATTAAGTAGTAATACACAGCTCTCAAAGAGATCTAGGCCCCAATATCATCGTATGAGTACAAATAGACCCAATAAAGTTGCTCCCTAGATGCACCTGATTCACAAAAGTGCCTGCCAAAGAATTTGAGGGTCCATTTAACCCATCTAAATGAGGCCTCAACCTTTCTTGCTAACTTTATAATTTCCTTGATTACCTATTTGGACACCCAAAACACCTGACTGTTATTAATCATGCAATCCACTACCAGCATAAGGTCCCCTTGATCTGGCTTAGATACCTTTAACATTTAATCCTTGTAGGAGAGATGAGACTTTGGACATTAAGGAGTCTCCAACCCCTAAAGAACATGATTTAAGTGCCACTATGGATCACAATCCACCCCGGAAGACCCCCCTTACCAGAAGGACCAGATTGCCAATAGGCACTCCCATCAAAGTTGTGTTATATTCTGTTACAGCTGGAGGGCGCTCATAATTATTGCAGTCACTTTCAAAGTGGATGAGGCTGCTGTTACATCCCGCCCTCTAATAAGGTCATCCATAGTATAGCCACTGAAGTTCTCCATTGTCTTTAGCCTTTACCATTACCCAGCAAATTACCATCAACATAATCCTTTCCATTAAACATTCCAAGGTTTTACACTACCATGTATACAGTCTATTATTCCTTGATTCCAAACTGACCATAAACAGATTAATAGCTTCTAAGGGTGGAACCCACCTGAAACAAAATAGAGAATAGAAACATACCTAAATGAAAGGCACAAATAAGAGACAAGTAAATGGATATAGTCTTGCCAGTGGAATGGAACAGGACACGAATGGGGTGAAAGAAAGCTTTTAGGCCTCCTTTTTGAAGCATACCAAACATTTTAATCTTACCAAGCAAACCTCAACAGAGAACCTGAATCTTAGGAGGAACTGGCTTACTCCAGACCTCCTTCATGATGAAGGGGACAGCTGAAAAGGAAAATGTCTCAGAACGCTGAAGAACAATGCACAAGAGAAGAAACCCTGAAGAGGCAGTAGATCAAATTCAAACCACATCTAGAGCAGCAAACAGGTCCCACAAAAAAAAAGGTTATAAACCTCTACCTAAGGCCTCTTCTAAGCCCAATCCAAGCAACCCCATTTGGAGAGTTTACATTCTCATACTACATTTTAAAGAAGATTATAAACCTAATAACAAAGAATAAAACCAACGCAGATAGACAGTTCTTGGGGGATCCTACGTGTGAACAGGGCTGATAACACCCATTAAACAGCTAACACTAACAGTTAAGTTTTTAATGATCTCTTCCATGTCATAAGTTAGAACCTAGTGACCAAATAAGGGCAAAATGCCCAGGGGGAGAACCAACAAGGGCATTAATTCACTACTTTAGACAAAAAATGAAAATGTTTGAACAAGGACAATGTCTTCCAACTTTCATGATATAAACCATTCTATGCCAATTTAATGCAACCTAAACTAGAAAGTCATGACATTATTTGATAATAGTTACAACAAAAGCATTGTTCACCGATCAAACTAACATCCCCACCTCATACATGTATACATCAAAACCATCCAGAGCATAAATTGTACCCAACCAGCACAAACAAGTGGCTGTATCAACAAGAGGGATGAGAAAATATCAAAAACAAAATAAAAGTTGAACAAGATGCAGGGAGAAAGGGATTATACCCATCCCGAGGGCGGAAAGCTCCACCTCATTGTGTTGCTGCATGTACCTCTGCGGAAACAAAAATAAAGACAAACCGTAATAAATAGATTGGCACCGATGGTAAATTTCTACAGAACAAGATACTGATGGCAAAAGGATGGTCATCATACTCTGTTCTATAAAAACAACATATGAAACAACTTCTGGAAGTTCCAGATTTATATACCGAAACCCTGACCCGGCGTCAAAAAAAAAAATAACGCACATAATACGTAATCCAAACCCAAAACAACGAAAACCAAAACAAAAATATACAATCGGAACCAAGAATTTCAAAACCACTACTGGTAATATTGGACACGGTGATAGAGTGGAAGAACAAAGACAACCGTCAAAACTCAAAACTTGCAACTCCCTAAAAACAAACTGGAAGGCATCGAACACAATTTCTGAGTTAAATTTCAAACAAAACAAAGAACAACTGATTAAAGTGATCTGAAACAGAGACAACCAATGAACTAGTGAATAAAAGGGACAGGAACGCTGAAGAGGAGAGATTCTAAAACTAAAACACAATCAACAAGAGATTCAGACCGAGTAGGTTTTACCTTCGCGAGGTTGACGTAGAAGAAGAGGGGCTTCTTCGTGTTAGAGACTTGAATGCGGTTCTTTTTGTGCGAATCGGAGATTGCCAGGTTATTCACTCCTTCTGTGACCTCCTCCATCGTAAAAAATAGAAGAAGAAAAAACCTAACCCTAAGGCTCTTCTTTTCTGATAGAAGAAAAAAAAATTCAGGGATCAGAGAGACAAATAGAACAGAAGAAATTGCAAGACAGATACAGATTCGAAGAGTAATGAGTAAAAGCTCAAACCCCTACCTTAGCTTCACTTAAATAGCGGGAAACTTTGTACCCTCACACTTTCTTTTTCCTCTTTGTGCTCGATAAGGAGGGAATTCGTTTTCTCTCCCTATCCCCTCGCTAGGGTTTCTTGACATCGTCTTCGAATTAAACCACGATGTACCGGACCGGACCGGGCTCAAGATAATAAAACTCCTTTATTTCTCGTGCATTTTTATGATTTAGGGTTACATTTTGGGTCGGACCAGTCTAACCCAGCCCACCCTGGGTTAACCCAAAATACCACCTTCTCAGCCCGAGATGCTATATGTATTTGGTGTTTGGCCCATTTGTTGTAAGGCCAAGCCCAAGTAGAATTGAGAAGAACAGAATAATGCAACAACCAGAACCAAGAGAAATGTATCTCTCTATTTCTACGGTTTTAGGAAAAATGACGGGAGATTCAACACTTACCTAATAGTCACTTAGGTTCTGTTTGGAAAAGATTTTGGTTTTGAGCTTTGGGCCGTCACAAACAAAATTAAGCCGAAAAATATGTCATCCAATTTATTGGTCAAAGCACTTCTGGCATCATGCCTTTCCACAGCATAGTTTATTTTCTCTTTAAAAATTTTACAATCTCAAACCAAAACACTTCTAAGCCCCAAACCATTCTGTAAATTTGGGGTATCGTGCTATTGAGACTTAAAATTACAAATCCTAAATTTTATTCAAATAAAACAGTTTATGACACCACAACATAACTCAATTCGGCCTCACGGTTTGGTTGGCTTATTTTTTAAACTGAATTAGGATTATTGATTTTTGGAAAACTAGTAACTGAAACTGAATCGAAGCTGATCGGTTAACCAGTTGGCCGATTCGGTTAACCATTGGTTTGATTCATCGGTTTGTCGGTTTTTATTATTTACAATATATATTATAAATATATAATAAAACACTAAAAAAGTATATATAATATGATATTTTCAATAATAAATAATATATTATATATTATAAATATATATTTATATATAATGCATATTTATTAATTTATAATATATAAAAATATAAAATATGTGTAAATATACATAAAATATATAAATATATGTATACTAGTCGATTTGATTAATCAAAATCGAACTGATACCTTTGATTTTTTAAAATACCAAACCGATTACCAGTTTGATTTTTCTTGTTCACCCTAATGAAAAAATCAAACCCATGAATGAACGTCTATGCATCAATACGTTGTGCTATTTTGAGCTTTATCCAACCTTAATCCTTTGGCCTTTTCTTCTACGGTCAAGGTAGAAAGTATAAATAAGTAAATAAAAGAGTAATGCTTGTTGAAAATTCACTGGGTAATGCTTGTGTATAGTCTTATTTTTTTCTCAGAACCCCGATTCCAATCAGACTAACTCGCCCCTAACTTCTACAGTTCTACCTATACAATGTGAGACTTTTATGAGGTGTTCGAAATTGTGTTTATCTCATGGATTGTTGTGTGTTTAGTGTAGTGTGACCAAGACTGGTCTATAATATATTGTGGATCAGCCCCATCTATAGTCAACTTCTCTTCAACATGAATTTTCCCATATAAAGTTGCACTTGGTCAATACCCATTTTACAACTTTCTATTGATACGGTACATCACACCTCTTCTTTTTTGCCCTACATCCTTTTACCATTCAAAGATAGCTCTTTTCCTCCACTGTTGTGCTCCATCACAATGAAAGAATTATGTTTTTTATATTTTTTATTCTTCTAGTTTTAAATAGTTCAATAATTTTTTAAATTACAAGAATTATGTTTAATTTTAGTCTTGAATATTAATTTCTTAATGCTTTTACCAATAAGATTATTATTTTAAAATTATTTTGTTCCTAATTTTGTTAATATAAATTTAACAATGCTTTTTCCAATTTATTTTGGATGTAAAGTGTAAAAATTATTCATTTATGATAGACTGTATAAAACATTTCATAAAATGTAAGTAAAATGCATGGAATCAAATAAGTCACATAACCAGTCTACATTTAGAACAGCTATGAACCATGACCTGATAAGGACCAATTAACACTTCCTAATTTTTCATCCATGTTATAGAACAACCTCTTAATTAAGCTAATTTAATATGACACTAAAACGATAACGATGATTTAATTGATGATAAAATAGAATCCTAATTCACAACAGTGATTCGGGTGATGATGAAGGAAGCTCATAATTCAATCTAAACTAATCCTCTAAGTCAAGCCACTAATGACGAGCAAGCTGAGAAAGGAAATCAAACTTTATGAATTTAATACAATTGAATTTACTTTAATAAAAAAGCAAATACACAACAGTCGAATTTACTTAAAAGGAGTTCTTGATGTTCTTTCCACCGACTGCTCAATAAAACACGTCCTAACAAGTTTACATGTTCAAAATAATCATAATCCTACATGGGCAACATGCAGAACCAAGGTGAAACTAGGGCCGAAATATGCTATTGGAATTTATAAATTATAATAAGTTACCACTATCGAGTTCGGCTTCAAGCGTAATGGCATAGATCATGAAAGGATATGAAGTGAAAAATAACGTAAGCAGAACAAACAGGGAAAAAATGTCCTTAAACCAACGCAGCTCTATTTTTTCTCAAGGCTCAGTTTAAAAAGAATATAAATACAAATATGTACAGTACATATACATACAAAATAATACAAAATATAAGGTTTTACAGCCTGGTTTTACACTCACAAGCACACTACTGTCCCTATATTTGCATCTCTTGGAGGCAATAGAGACTTCATCAGAAACAACCACCACAGCAACAGAAGTTTCATCATCGTCCAGGTTTCATCGCAATGAAACCCACAATACTGAGGAAGAGTTCTTGATGCCCAACACCGGAATTGATTATAAAAATGCTCAACAGATGAATCAAAGTCATCACATCGAACAGAAGTACTGCAACATGTTCAGAGGCCAATGGGTTTACGTCCCAGACGAAAAACCACTTTATGAAGCAACCCAGTGCCCATTCCTGAGCGACCAAGTGAGCTGCCGAAGGAACGGGCGAGCAAATTTTGAGTACGAGAAGTGGAAGTGGGAAGGTAAGGACTACAACATTCCGAGGTAAGCAATTAACATGAAGCCAACTTCAATATTTCTATGTTGCAATAACTTCAATCCACACCCGTGTGAACTTTATGGTTTTAGGAAGAACGGTGGCCGGAAAAACGTACTGCCAAATGAAAGCCCTCTCTCCGCTGGTGGCTTCCGATTTGTTCGATGGGAAAAAAACAAAAAATGGGAGGAACGAGTGAGAGAGTTCCAACTTTTGTCATATTTTGTGTCCGGTTCAACCGGCCACTTCAGTTAATGATTAAAGGCCCGTTAATGTATCTTCACTGTCATCCAACCGACATGATCACTTCTCATTGGCCAGTTCAAATCTCCCCAGTGTATTCAAAACATCTTCCAATGACAATACCAGAACAAATGACCATACTAAAAGTTCCAAATACATGGCAAAAATGTACTATGAGGCGTTGTGGGGCAGAGAGGTCTCCTCATTGGCGGGTTCACGCATCCACAACTCTCCTCATTGCCAAGTTCTGGTTGCACGTGGCAGTTCGAATCAATCATGATTTAAATTCTTAGGACCCAGTTTGGAAGGAGACGGTACAATTCTACATATACTCCTTCCAAACTGAAACTAAGAATACAAATACAAATTTGTAGAGTGTAAAAACCTTATATTTTGCATGATTTTGTAATGTATTTGCACTGTACATATTTATATTTGTACGCTTTCCAAACTGAGCTTACAGAATACTTGCCATTACAAATCATATAGAAAATAAGGTTGCATTTGGTTTTGAAAGAATAGGTTGGTAAAGGAAGGGAAAGGGTAGGGAATTCTTTCAAACCAAATACAGCCTAAAAGTTTTATACCATCACCCGAGTTCTTCATTTGTGAACTGCTCTCATTAACCAGATAGAGCATGTTCAAAACAAATGAACAGGGGATACATTGGAAAAGATAACAAAATTAAAAAGCAAAACAAACTAAAAGTCGACTTTAATTTGCCAAAAAATAGCCAGGAATACATATATACTGAAGCTTTACAAAATCTCAACTAGTCTTGATTACAACCAGCTAATGGCACAAGTTTGAACAGTGAAGATAAGAACTGTCGTATTGCCAACTCCAAAAGAATCAGCATTTTCGTCTTAGTACAACAGTTGGCAACTATAGAGAATAGACAAAAAAATGCCACATAAAAAAGCCACATCCCAGTGGTTTCCATAAAGATCACCATTTTCATCTCTCTGTTCATCCTGTAATCAACTACTGTGTATCTGTATAGTATACCATGTACCTACCATATCCTAATATACTGCTTAAAGAAATGACATAAAACAAAACTGTCATAGGAAGGATACCGCTTTAAGGACTACATGTCATATCCTAATATACTGCTTAAAAATATTCACACCACTGTCATGAGAGGAATACTGCTTGGAGGACTGTATGTGTCATATACTAAATCCATTATAGAAATTTTAGAAAAGATTGTCAAGAGAAAGGAAGGGGCATTAGTCCCAACCACTAGCCACAACAGGCTCATGGTTGAATCCATACACATGAGAAGTGGTCGAATAGGGACCATCACCAGCATCACCAGGTCCAAAACTATAAGAATTGTAGTAACATTTCCCACCCCTTGGAGGAGCATCACCAGCTCCACCAGGCCCAGACCTATACGAATAGTAGTAACAGTTCCCACCCCTTGGAGGGGCATCCCTCCGGTAATCATGGCCTCCAAACCTACCACTACCATACTTGCAACTCCTTCCACCCCCACCATAAAATGATGACCTCTCGCTATGCCTCTCAGCATACTGACTGAGCCAGGCAGGGACCTCCTGATGTGCTTCCTGCATGAGTTCAGACAGTGCCTTTGCTATGGACCGATTCCCTTCATTAAAGAAGGCTGTTGCCAGGCCAGACTTACCAGCACGGCCCGTCCTTCCTATTCGGTGAACATAATCATCTATGTCTTTTGGCAAGTCAAAGTTGATTACGTGAGAAACATGAGGAATGTCTAAACCTCGTGCAGCCACATCCGTTGCTACCAAAATTGGAGTATGCCCACTCTTGAAGGATCTCAGGGCCTTTTCCCGCTCCTAAAATGGACAAGACAAGAAATAGCGTGTATTAAAAAAACCAATCTAAGAAAAGCCAAAACACCCATATAAGTAACTCAAGGCTCAACATTTTATAACCAGGTATAGAACTTATTAACATATAAATGCAACTAATATGCAAAGTAGCATGTAGTTGTATTATTGAGAAAATTGGAGCACACTGACCAATAGTAAATGTCATCCGTATATGATATGGTTGCCAAGTATTATGAGGGGAAGTAGCCAAATCATGTCTGAGTATTAATTGTTTGTTCATTAGGAAACCACATGGATTGCACCAATGCATCTAAATCCTTCTATTCTCAAAAACTGAGAGCATAAATTCATCTTTTGAAATGGTTCCATTACATATCAGTAAATAAAAACAGAATTCAGATTTAAAGCAATTATAACACTTCAAAGTTGTTCTAATCATGAAGTCATTTTCTATTATGATGTGCAATCAAATCATAAAGCAAAATAAACCGTTTTTATCCCACATAGTTCTCAAAAACCCAATTTCTTAACTGAAAGCTACAAATAAAAAACAGCCCAGAGCTTTACAAAATATTAAAAATCTATGCAACATTATAGCTCCAACTCATCATCATCATCCAAGCCTTATCACAACTATATGGGGTCAGCAACATGATTCGGTTTTACCATTACATTCTGTTCAACGCCATGTCCATTGTTAAATTACTCTAACCCCTAAACCCATCTCCCCCAGAAATTACAACAAGAAAGAAAAATAAATTCATCACACTGGTGACAGAAAGCTTCTACAATAGTTGAGGTTGCAAAAGCATAAAGGACATTGAATGCAAGCATATGACAGACAGAAAGTGAAAGATGGATAGTTCTACTAACCACTTGCACTTTGTCACCATGTATTGCTGTTGCAAGGAAACCATTTGTAGAAAGCCAATGTTCTAACGAGTCTGCTCCTTTCTTTGTCTCAACAAAAACTAATGTTAATGTTTGCTGCAAAACAGATAATATAGTAATTATTACCAAAGAAGAAAAATGTTTTGTATATTATAGATTATATCTCTAACAAGAGAAAACATTTTCCCCAATCATCTATTGAAGAAAATAATGGCAAAAGGCAGGAAGGTGCCCACATACAAAAATCAGTTCATTACAGGCAATGCAATTTCAGAAGGGAAGATCACTATACCTTTCCATGGGTTCCACTTACACTTTGGGCATGAAGAAGATCCAATAGATAGCTTCTCTTGTCCTTTTCTTGAACAAATTCAACTCTTTGAGAAATTAGGTCAGTGCTTGAACCAACCCTTCCAACAGCCAGGAAAATGTAATTTGAAAGAAAATCAAAAGCTAATCTCTGCAAAGTACATAAGAAATAAATTAGGCACACATAGGTCAAGAAAATTGAATAGAATAATTGTAATGACAGCATAATGATACAACAAGAAGCACTAAGGTCCCTGGTTAGCTAATGGTAAAATGCATGGTGTGCATATTGCAATATTTCAACCTCAGAAGATCGCGATCAAATGCCTACACGCATCTTGAATTCTACATCAGCCAAATGCTTAACCAAAATGTAGACAAACATATGCTTTACCAACAAAAAGTCTAGTGGCTTCTTTCCAGAGAGAAAAGGATAAGATAAAGCAACAGACCTGTATCTCATTTGGAAAGGTGGCACTAAATAGCATCGTCTGCCTTACACCTGGTGGAGGCATGTCCATCTGCTCAACAATCCGACGGATCTGGGGCTCAAAACCCATGTCCAACATTCGATCAGCTTCATCCAAAGCTAAATACTTTATCATTCTAAGTGAAACCTTTGTTCTCTCAATCAAATCCACCAAGCGTCCGGGAGTAGCAACTAGGATATCAACACCCTTTTCCAAATCACGCAACTATAAAATTAACAACCAAGGATCAGAATAACAAATTCTGTGTCTATAATCTCAACATTTTGCATGTTTATCCAAAGACAAGCTCATTACCAAAAAAAATGCATATGGAGAAAAAGACTCAAGCGGTAATAACTCAAGATAAACAAGGAATTTGCAACAAGGGGTTGGCAATCAAGAACAGAGGGGACAAGAAACAGGGGATTGACATTTCGCAAAACCATAAGATAAATTTGCCCTGTGTGATCTTTATCTAAAGAGACATCCACAAAGAGAAATAACTCAAGATAATAAATAATCTATATTCTATCAAAAGAATGGCTTTATAATAAACTACAAAACAATCAAGGTTTAGACCTCCGATGGATTCAGCCGGTAATTGCATGCCTTTATATTTGCTAATATCTATTTAGGGTCACTTTGGAAGGGCTGAAGCTTGATTGAGCTGTGCTTCCTTCATAGGAGAGCCACTTTTTTGGCTGAATGACAATGTAGTTGGGCTTTCCTGGTTTTTCATCAAGCATAGCTTAAAGGTTGTCCATGTAGGGCCCACCTACCAAAGCCGGAAGCCGCTGCCTAAAAGCCCTCCCAAACAGACCAAAGAGAGGCATGCCCCGAGTTCACTCCAAAATGACAAATAAAAATAAATGATAAACAAATATAAGATCCAATAACCTTATTGGTTAGTTCCTTTTCGTTTTCTTCCTCTGATCATTAAATATGCAGATGCAATAGAATGTTTATTATGAATATTCAAAAAGTTGAAATAAACAAGTGTAATTTATGAGGTAGTGTTAATAGCAGTCCAAGCCTGTCAAGCAGCACAAGTAAATGCTTTACTCGATGCATGTTAATGCAAAACATTTTCATCCACACAAACAAGAGAATACAGATTATTGAAACAAGGCAACTAAACAAGGAATGGAAAGACTTTGAAATTCACAGAAGCAAGAAGACCTGCTGAAACACTGGAGCTCCTCCATAGGCAACAACAACCCTCACCCCTGTCTGATAAGAGAACTTCTTGGCCTCCTCGTGTATCTATACAATCACAATTTCGAATGGGATGCTTCAAGAAATATTCTCTAAAGTGAAACAATTCCAAAATCAAATAGTTATCGGATAATGCACCTGACAAGACAACTCTCTGGTTGGGGAGAGAACAAGAGCAAGAGGGCAAGCTGTCCGTGCTCCATGCGGTGGCATCGGCTGCTGCATCCAGTTCCTCATGATCCCACTAATAATGGGGAAACAAAATGCTGCCGTCTTTCCCGACCCTGTCTGCGCACAAGCCATCAGGTCCCGCCCGGCAACGGCAATGGGAATTGCGTGGCGTTGAACGGGGGTCGGTTTGACATATTTACATCTCCGAATGTTCTCACTCAATGCATCCCCGAGATCGATCTCGGCAAACGTGTTAACCGGCGGGGGCACATCAGAGCCACTTGTCTCAACAGGAATGTCTTCGTAAGCATCAAAGTTAATTCCACCACCACCGGTCTCGTCCTGGGAAACCTCCAAATCAGCAAATTTATCAGCAACATCAAATGGGTTTGTCTCATGGCCTCCTCCCCTCTGGCGGTCCCCCCATCTACACCTCCCTGACCTTCTAGATTCTCTACTCCCGGAACGGTTCAATTGAGAACCAGGTAAAGTTTCATTAGAGGAGGGAATCTGAGATGATACGGGTGTGGAAAAACTCTTGTTTCTGAGATGAGGAGGAACATAGCAAGCGCGAGTGGGGCGAGAAGAGCCAGAAGTCTTCTCCAAAGCCTCATCAGCCAAAGACAGAGTCATAATGATCAATGATAGAAAGATTCTGAATCCTAAACCCCAGAAACGTTACGACCGATATCCAAAGATTCTGAATTCTAACCCTTAAAAACACTTACAATTCCGGAAACCTTCAACTACAAAAGTGAAAACTCTGAAAACTCCGGAAGTTTTCCTACAGAAAGGCAGTCAGACCCAGTTCAGTTGCTTCGACGGTTCTACTCTGCTTCTATAGCTAATGACGAACTGAGAAACCCTGAAACTAGTGGGACTCTAGTATGACTTTTTACAAAACTCAAAAACGACGTTAGAGAGATCAAACCAGGAAAGCTGCTATTGTTATCCTTATCCGACAATGTCGCAATGTATAGAGCCTTGCAGATGTATATAAACCCTAGAAGTAGCAGTAGCTATGGTGTTTGCTTTTCTTATGCTTTTCGTAAACCCTAGAATAAATATCATTCCGGCTCGAGGAAGAGAGTGGGATGCGTCATGCGAGAAGTGAGAGAGTTTTCAGGAATTGGAGATCATCACGAATGCGCGCTTTTTTTCACCGGAACGAAGATGTGTATTTTAGTTATTAATTAATTAATAATTACGAACGAATATTATGGTGAAACGGGGATATCTGTATGTTATGCATCAAAAATTCATGTCCATAGATCCTAGCCTCTCTCGTTGAGGAATGTATAGATGTACAACCAGGATCTGCGTGGAGTACCAAATCTCCTTAGCTCGTTAACATTCTATACATCACGCCTTTGAAAAGCACCTCGCGTTTTAAAGGGAAAGGATACGGGACTACCGAGATCGGTAGTCAAACCGCCACTTCTAACTATGCATTGGGAATATTTCCGTACTTACATGTTTTTTAATGCGAGATATTCCCAATGCACAGCTTCAAATGGCGTGATGACGGAGTGAGCACTGTCTTGTGAGTACGGAATCCACGTTCGAACCTACCACGGAAGAAATATTAATTAAAAATTTAATAGAAAAGAAAGAACGATGTACGGTCGATTACGGGGAATCGAAGATCTCCTCTGCAGGACTGCGAGTCTGCGACGTTTCCTTCTCTCCGCAAGTTTGAAATGACGGAAATGCCCATAAAGCTGGAGATCGTGATATTGTGAACGTGAAGAGGATATGAGAGGTTCTATTATTCCAGCGTGTCGGCTTTTCATTGGATGGAGTGAAACGGAGTTCAGATCTTCTTATTTTTGTTTCTTTTTTGAAGCATCAAGGCAATTGAAACAGACACGTAGGATAACACGTCAAGGTAGTTTCACGACTACGGAGAGACTTCGAATCCTGTATAGTCGGCTCGAATGTTGGACCAATTATGATAAGCCACGTCAGCTACATGAAGAATAGTCTGAGTAGATTATATATCAGCATCTTTTTCTCCTGGAGCGCGCCTCACAACCACATCCCACCTTCTATTGAGAACATCCCTTGAATAATAAATACAAACGCTCATGTGCAGTCAAAACATACTGTGATGTCCGTGTGAAGCGCACTTTCTAAGGAGCATATCCGGACTCCACGCCGAGGTGGTGTATAATTGGCCTTCGTGTATATAAATACAACTCGATCGTGGAGAAGAAATATAACAAACATGGATTCTTAATCCTACATCATTAAGGAATCCATTTGCTAAGTGGAGATCATGGAATATTTCACATGGGAAATTATTTTTTATAAGTAAATAAACTATAATTAACAAAAATCAGAAATAAACCGTTGTATACAAGCTGGAGGACTATCTATTATGAAAAGTTAACATCCAAACAACTTAGAATGGGCAGCCCAATTATAATTCCTAGCAATATAACAAAACTTTATAACTGATAAAACTGAAAATAAGGCTGAGTTTGGAAGCAATGTAAATCAAGACCAATGTAAATATTAATGTCAGTTTGATTTTTGTTAGTGTTTGAAAGGATTATAAATCAAAATTGACATAAAACTCCACTCCGATTCGGTTTGTATACGTTGGGATGAAGTGGAGTTTTATGTTGTAAATTGATGTAAAACTTCATTTAAAGTAGAGTTTTACATCGATTATTGGTGTAAATACTACATCGATAAAATCAATGTAAAACTCTGCTTTTCTCATCATGTTTTTTGAAATTCAAACAGTTCAAAGTAAGACATCAACGATGACATTTTTACATCAGTTCCAAACACAGCCTAAAGACTGAATTTTGTCCACGCAACAAAAAAATTCCAACCGTGCTCTTTAGCAAAAGTTCAGCCATTGTACTTAAGTCGTTACACTGAAGTAGGGGTGGCAAATGGGTGGGTTGGTTGGGCTGGGTGAGGATTGAGTATCAACCCACCCACATTGACCCTTCGCTACCCTATTTATTGGTAGGGCTGTAATCGGATTGGACTTGGATCGAATGCATTCGATCAGATTAATGATAGCATACACCCAAATTTGATATGAAATCCGATCGGATTTAAAGACTTGGACTCGAATCCAAATCGTAACGGATTCAGATTTAATCCAAGTCCGCTATAAATTTTCTAAAATACCAAAAAAATAAAATTATTTATTTTTAACCTTTATATATAATAAAATTAATATAAATATAACACATTAAATTTAATATATATATATATAATATTTTTATAATTTTAAATATAATTATATAAATCTTATATATTAAAATTAATAAATATTATATTAATAGAATTCATATTTTAATCGGATCGGATGGGGTCAAATCCGAATCTAGTTTGATTAAAATATATAAATTCACATACACTATAATATATAAAATATATTTTTATAATTTTAAATATAATTATATAAATCTTATATATTAAAATTAATAAATATTAGATTAATTGAACTCAGATTTTAATTGAATCGGCTGGGATCAAATTTGAATTCGATCCGATTACACATTTTAATCAAATCGGATGTCGGATCGAGCCTCGGGTTTTTGGGTATCATTGATGGGCCTATTTATTGGGTCTTGGTGGGTCACAACCCACATTGACCTTGACCCACTCTAACCAACAACCCATATAACCCGTTAATCCAAGGCAAGTATTAAGAAAATATAAATATTAAGAAAAATATTAAAATACCAATATTAATAAAAACACAAAATTGTAAAAAGTAATAAAGAAAAAATTGACATAAATTTGTAGGAAAAATGAAAATAATAAGATTAAAAAAACAGATATTGTTTTAAAAAGTAGAAATTGCATAAAACACCTAAATTGACAAAAAAAATAAAAATCATTATATATTTCAACCCAAAACTCATGGAAAATTAAAAATGATAAAAATTAAAAAAAAATCAACTAGTAAAACAAAATTGTATAAAAACACAAAAAACAAACTGAAGAAATATACAGGAATTTGCAGGAAAATATAAAAGTTACAAAGCAAAAAATTATATAAGTTGCAAAAAATTGCAAAAAAAAAGCATAAGTTATAAGAAAATACATAAGTTGTAGCAAATGTAAAAAATACAAACAAATATAAAATGTAGAAAAAATAATAAAGATTATAAAAACAACAAAAATTACAAATAATAAAAGTGTTGAAAATGCAGACTGTGTTCTACAACATTTGGTTTGCACCAGATCTTCAACCTTCGTCGCTGGCTATCGATGCCATTGCAAAAAAAATAAATAAATAAAAAATAAATAAATAAACATAGAATATACTATGGCCTTGCTCTATAATGGCAAAAAGACCAGATTCGATGCGAATTCAACCTCACTCGTCAGTCAGCTACATTGTATTCGCAAAAACATAACTCTCAGTTACCTGCTCTCTCTTCCATTGGAGATGAAGAATAAAAACACAAACATCAATAAGAGCTATTCGAACCATTGTTTGTAATCGTCGATTGTTGCTACATATCCCTACTTTCTCCTATCAATGGTGAAGAATAAAAGCACAACCCTCGTGGAGCTATTCAAACCTTAGTTTGTTAATTGCCAACCACCACTCATCTCACTTCTCACTCCTTCCGTTAGTGGTAGAGAAGAAAACCTCGATCTTCATGGAGGTATTCGAAGTTTCGAACCTCAGTTCGCCAGTCACTGGCCACCGCTACATCTCCTTTCACCTTTCAATTATGCAAAGTTGCAAACCAAACCCTTTCTCTTCATTCAATCATTAATGTTATGACCCAATGGGTACCTTTGGCCCAACCCCACCTTGACCTTTTTTCTCTTGACCCAAATGGATCACTCGACTCACATAAGAGATAGGTGGGTTGGATGGGTCAAATGCATGGATGGCAATGGGGCGGGGATCATATTCCCCATCCCCGCCCCCGATTCTGAAATTAATCCCCATCCCCGTCTTTGATTCTTGCTGGGGATAAAATTTGTTCTCTATCCCCGATCCCCAATGGGGATGGGTTCTTCGTAGGGACCCAAAATTTTTTTAGATAATAATATTTTTTGAAAAATAAAATAAATAAAAATTTTAAATTATAAATAATATTTTAAATATGTTTTGATATATAATATAAATAATATATGTTTAATGTAAATAACATATATATATAATCGGGGTCGGGTGGGGCGGAGACCGCATTCCCCATCCCCGACCCTGACCCCAATTGAGGAATCCTATTAATCCCCATCCCCGTCTCCCCCCCCCCCCCAAAAAAAAAAAAAAAAAATCTCATCCTTGACCCGATGAGGTCAGGGAAATTGGGACCCTATTGGGAATGGAAAAAATTGCCATCCCTAATCAAATGGGTTAAAGTCAAAATTACCAACGCTACTGAAGCTTTACAAAAGCTACAAGAAACTTTTCCACCTTAGATAACTCCCCCATCACATTTGAGAATAACATCAAATAGGTCAAATGAAGGGTAAATGAGGTTTTGAATAACTGGCAGCATGTCATCCACAGAAGAAAGGTGATCATCGATAGCATTAAGCCCACGTTCTAGAAAAAGCTTCATAATTGCATTTAGGATTGATCATAAAAAGAAGAGCTCTAATTGAAAATTATGGAGTTGCAGGTAGACCACATTTGATAAACAGCTACAACAATCCAACTTAAAGCACATGTCAAGCTATCATTATTTGTAAAAGCTTGCATTAAGTGAGTAAAGAAATCAACTAAGGATGTGTTTTATTTTATGTGTAAATTCAATTTTACATTGACGGAAATTATGAACCGATACAGTGATGGATGAAAATTAGAATTTTTTTTTTCAATATTTACACCGATTGTGTTTGGTTGTCAAGGCATAAATTTTGATGAAATTTTTTTGTCATTATTATACACATCGATGTTTGGATTTAGAGATGAAATAATGGATTTACCCGGCTTGGACTGATATTTTCTCGGTGAGAGGTGTTCACTTCTCGCCCATGTGAATCCCTCTTTAGCTTTTACAATTAACCGAGTAACCGGGAGTAGTCGATGAGAAGTCGTATGGAAGAGGAGAGATATCTACATTCGACGGGTTGTTGTCAGCATCATCAAGAGAGCTATTTAACATAAAAAACAAATAGAACAGAGTAGTAAACTGTTTATTACTCTATGAAAAACATATAACAGATTAGGAGATAATAAGCTCAAAACAACTCACAAATTAACTTGAGATTACAAACTCTTATTTATAATTAAATAGCTGAACTGACTTGCTAACATTTCTCAACTAACTAAGACTTATGACTCCTAATTTTACCCAACTGACTTGCTAATATTTCTCAACTAACTGAGATAACTTATGACTCCTAATTTTACTCAACTGACAAAGACCAAATCAACTACTAACAGCAAGAAAAAACAGATAAAATTATTGAAACATAACAGAATCTTGACTAATTCAAATGCAAGGAGGGGATGCACTAACTTGTAACTCTCCCCCTTAGTGCATTCCCTCGATCAACAAGACCAAGTTTTCTTTGGAATTCTTCAAACTTAGCTCTAAATAGAGCCTTTGTAAATCCATCTGCAACCTGCTCAGTTGTGCGTATGGCAAGCAACTCAATTTCTTGATTCAACACCTTGTCTCGAATAAAATGATAGTGAACAGCAATGTGCTTCATGCGAGCATGAAACACCGGGTTTTCAGCAAGTCTAATGGCACATTCATTATCACAAAAAATGGGAATTGGAAACTTTGAAGCTTCATTAACATCTTGAAGAAATCTTGTAAGTCAGATACACTCCTGAGAAGCTAAAGTGGCTGCAACATATTCAGCCTCTGTGCTTGATAACGCCACTGTAGCTTGCTTCTTACTGCACCATGATATAACTGCTGAACCAATATTAAAATAGTAGCCTGTGGTGGAGCGTCTATCATTTACATTCCCAGCCCAATCAGCATCGACATAACCTTGCAGAGAAAAAATCCCTTTGTGTTGATAAAGTAAGCCATAATTCAAGGTTCCGTTCACATACCTCAATATGCGTTTTGCAGCAGCTATATGACCAACACAAGATCGCTCCATGAACTGAGAAATTATGCCCATTGAAAAAGTAATATCTGGGCGAGTAATTGTCAAATACAGTAAACTCCCCACCATTCTATGATATTCTGTTACATCATGCAAAAAACTCTCCTTCATCCTTCTGTAACTTGAGACCCGGATCCATGGGAGTAGTTGTAGAGTTTGATTTCTCCATACCGAACCGTTTTAGAATCTTTGCAGCATATCCTTTTTGTGAAAGGAAGTAACCATCTGATCGTTCTAATTCTAAACCCAAAAAACAATGAGCTTCACCCAAGCTTTTTATTTCAAAACGAACAGATAAAGCTTCTTGAAGGCGCATGATTTCAGCTGTATCACCTCCTGTAACTATCATATTGTCCACATAAAGAAGAATCATAATGGACAGAGATGCCTTCACCTTAACAAAGAGACTAGGATCTGAATTTGAAGGATAAAAGCCACAGAATTTAAAATACTCAGCAATCTTTCCGTACCAGGCTCGAGGTGCTTGCTTGAGGCCATAAAGCGCCTTTTTAAGTCACATGTTCGGGAAACTTCTCTAACACGAACCCCTGTGGTTGCTCCATGTAAATATCACGATCTAGTTCATCATAGAGAAAGGCGTTCTTCACATCAAATTGCCAAAGAGTCCAACCTTTGCTTGCAGCCAAGGAAATAATAGTGCGAACCGTAACCATTTTCACAACAGGACTGAAACTGTCATCGTAATCCAAACCATACTGTTGAGAAAAGCCACGAGCAACTAAGCGAGCTTTGTGTCTTGCAATGCTTCCATCTGCTGCTTTCTTTAACTTGTAAACCCATTTACATGTAATGACATCAACATCATTTGGTTTGGGAACCAAATCCCAAGTAGAATTCTTCATCAAGGCTGCAATTTCATCCCTCATTGCATTTTCCCACTCAAACTTTCCTTGAGCATCAAGATAAGATGTGGGTTCATTTTCAAGTGTGTCTTCCATCATAAAATACGCAAGGGCAGTACCTTGATTTAGCTGGACTTCATAATCATTTAAATGAGTGGGCAGCCTTCATTGCCTTTATGTTCTTCTTTGTGTAACTTCACCTTGTGGTGGATCATTTTGAGAGATGGACTCCAGACTCCCCCTTTCACTAGAACCAACTTCAGTAGGAGGCGATTCAAGATTAGAGTCAGTGAAAGGCACAAATTCATAATTTTCTCCCTGAGTAGAGCTTGGATAAAAAATTGAGACTTCATCAAAAATAACATCACGAGAAGTAACAATCTTCTTAGAGACAGGATCCATACACTTCCATCCCTTCCTGTGAGCATCATAACCAACAAACATACATTTTCTTGCTTTGGGGTCAAGCTTAGCTCGGCTATGTTTAGGTACATGAACATAGCAAAGAGAACCAAAAATTCTAAAATAACTCACATCAGGCTTGGTATTGAACAACAACTCAAAAGGAGATTTTGATGTACCTGGCCATGGAGGCAACCGATTAATCACATGACAAGCACATTGCATAGCTTCTGCCCATAGCTCTCGAGGGAGATTTTTATCATGCAGCCAAGATAAGGTGACTGCCATAAGATGTGCCAACTTCTGCTCAGCAACCCCATTCTGTTGTGGGGTATTTGGACATGTAAATTGACGTTTGATGCCATGCTCTTTACAAAATCTTAAAAATTCATGAGATAGAAATTCTCCCCCATTATCCGTTCGTAGACACTTTATGACTGAACTGAACTCTTTTTCCACCATCATCTTAAATTGCGTGAAGTGGGTGAGAACTTCACTCTTGTTTTCCAAAAAATATACCCAGTTGTACCGAGAGAAATCATCCACAACAACCATCATATAGCGAAGACCACTGTAACTTGGAGTGCTCGTTGGTCCCATGAGATTAGAATGAATAAGCTGAAACATTGAAGACACACGATTCATGGATTTCTGGAATGGAAGACGGTGAGATTTGCCATATTGACAACCAGCACATACTCTGCCTGAACGTTTTGAATTGAAGAGTGGAACACCCTTGAGCAATCTATTTGTTGATATTTGCTGCAACAATTGATAACCAACATGCCCAAGTCGAGCATGCCAAAGAGAGACACTGGTATTTTGACTTGTCCTGTCAACATAAGCTTCACTAGTGGACAACACGTACAAAGAATTTTTATTTCTCCCAATGAATAGAACATCAGCATCAATACACCTTAAATTCTTAAGGATCCATACCTTATCTGGACCGAACATAACAAACTCTCTGGAGTCAGTGATTTGAGAGACTGAAGCAAGATTCTCCTTCAAGCCTGGTACTTGATACACATCTTCAAGAGTAAGACCTTCACCATTCGAATTTTCAGCTTTAACATTGAATTGTCCTTCCTTCATTACCGAGTGTAGTGAATTGTCAGCAATCACAGTCACTCGATTTCTTAGATGGGGACGAACATCAGAGAGTAATGTTGCGTCTCCGATGGCATGATGTGTGCAGCCCGAATCAACAATCCACTCTTTCTCTTAATCAATGCAACTACCTGCATTTGGGTCATTTTGATACATAACTGAAGCAATATTATCAGGTTGATCAATTACCTCAATAGACAAACATTGGCATCTGATTCTGCAAGCTTAACACGACAATTTGGCTTAATATGGCCAGGTTTGCCGCACTTTTTACACACTATCTTCACGCGACAATTTGCCTTTATGTGTCCCACCTTTCCGCACCAATAATATGTTAATTTGGAAGTGCTCGACTGCTCCCCCTCAGCGTTTTGCTGCTTACTACCGCTTGATGAGTGTTTGTGAGCATTCCTTGTCTTTGACAAAAAGTGCATCTTCAACATTTGAAAACTTGCCAGACATCTGTTTAACCAAAGCTTCCTGGTTAGATAATAGATTCTCCAACTCAACAATAGACGGTTGGTTCGTCCACCCTTGAATAGATGAGATGAATGGCATGAATTCTTTTCTCAGGCCATGAATCAAATAGCGTCATAGCCTTGCATCACTTATCGGTTCTTCACTGTCCAATTCTGAAATTTCTACACACACATTCTTGACTTTGAGAAAATAATCAGAAATGGACATATTACCTTGAGTTAAAGAAGCAAGTTCATTTTCAAGGTATTGCAGTCGCATTGTATTTTTCTGGGTGAACAATCTTTCAAGAGTATCCCAAATTTTCTTCGGCGAATCCAGCTTGCGTACATGATCAATATATTCCTTGCTGATTGAAGTTCTGAGAGCAAACAAAGCCTTTCCACTCTTTATCTTCCATTTTTGTCTTGCATCGACAAGCTGTGGAGTATCATCAGGAAGTGTATCATCGCCTGTAACAAGATCCCACAGATCCTGTCCTTGAAGATAAGCCTCCATGCACAATTGCCAATATTGATAATTGGTACCAACAAGCTTCTCAATGGTCATTTGAGAAGCACCACTACCTCCGTTCATCTTGAAAGCTGAGGAAAAAAATGCTGCACACAGCCCAACAATTCACTGAGTAATTTCAAGAACACGTAGTGAGCAACCAAGCTCTGATACCATAACATAAAAAACAAATAGAACAGAGTAGTAAATTGTTTATTACTCAGTGAAAAACATATAACAGATTAGGAGGTAATAAACTCAAAACAACTCACCAATTAACTTGAGATTACAGACTCTTATTTATAATTAAATAGCTGAACTGACTTGCTAACATTTCTCAACTAACTAAGACTTATGACTCCTAATTTTACTCAACTGACTTGCTAACATTTCTCAACTAACTGAGATAACTTATGACTCCTAATTTTACTCAATTGACAAAGACCAAATCAACTACTAACAGAAAGAAAAAACATATAAAATTATTGAAACATAACATAATCTTGACTAATTCAAATGCAATGAGGGGATGCACTGACTTGTAACACTATTGAATATCAATATATTGAGGAGGAGGGAGAGAGTAAAATGAACAAGCTTGGGGTGGAGGAAAAGGGAGATGGAATTTGACATGTGGCGGTTATGTCTAGAAGGGTTAAGCTCTTTATTGTCCAATACATCCAACAACAGTTTCTTCTACAAAGTTGGTACTAGTTGACAACAACTATGTGATTGATTGTAAATTCAACATTCCAGATTAAGTTAGTGGTAGGCAAGTGTCCTAATCGTAAATGCGTCTTCGGAGTGGGTTTTGCGAGGAGTGAAGAACCAAAAAAGATGAATTTAGAGCAGAAAAGAAAGAGAATAAAGCAGAGTGGGAGAAAGGGCGAAAACAGAGGAGGCGAGGAGAAGGTAGAGAAGAGAATAAGTAAAAGCTGAAACTTTTTTCTTGTTCACTGGTTTGGACGAGTTTGACATTACAGTCGTTTTTCTGGTCCGAGGAGGGCATGAACCTGGAGTTTTCTTCCACTGAATTTGGCGATTAATGGATTGTTGAGAAGTAGACAAAGGAGCAACAATCTGAGGGATTCACCTAGTTCAGATTTCTCCAATTTGTCTTTCGTACTGCTTCTCCGAATTTTTTCTGTTCACTGGTTCGGGGGAGAGAGAGAGAGTAGAATCTCGTATTGGATATTCCATAGAGAAGTAGCGACACAGGCGAGAAATAGAGCAAATGAAAAAATGGAGAAGAGTGACATTAGAATGAGAGGAGTTTTTACTTTGACAGTATAAATGGGTAAGTTTTACATCGATAATTTCGATGTATTTTTTTACATTGATGTAAAAGGATTTCAGAATGGAGTTTTGCACCGATTTAAGGTGTAAATATACACTCTATCCAAATACCTGCAAAATCAAACCTGGGTATAAAATTTATCCTAGTTTGATTTTACACCTCAAACAAACACAGTCTAAAGAACAAGTTTGTGTTGGCTCAAACCTAAAACCCTAGGGAGAAGCAAACAACATTGCTTTAACAAAATAATAATTTACAAAAATATGTAATAGCCTCAAAACCACAAAACAGGCAAAGAGAATCAAAAGGGAGACCGAGCTGACATAATTTACTCTTTGTGATCACAAATACTCCAACTAGCCTCCAAAGGAATCATTTAAATTTAGGAGGATTTGGGAGTTCTCAAACTAGGAGTTTCCCAATAGGATCAGCTATGGTCTTATTGGTTTCATGCCAGAAATGGTCATAAATGCCTTTCATCAAGAACTTACCCCCACTTGAACCAAGCCAAATTAATTCATCACGAAGCAAAGATCTATGAATGTGAGTGGAAAACAATTGGGATAACTTTGAGATGTCCTAAGAACCTGAATCTAAGACAAAGTCACTGATTACACAATGTCTATCCCCACAATTTAGAGGACTCATTAGAATTTTGATCCAAGGGAAATTCTAGACATTAGTATTTGAAGTTTTGCAGATTTGGACTCTTAACTTTGGTAGTAACACCCAGAGTGATTTACAAATTGATTTCCAAATGGGAGAAGCTGAGGTGGGAATCCTATGGGGTATAAGGTCATTTTGATGCAAATATTTACTTTTAAAACCTTCACCCATAGGGCATTACGTTCTTTGAGGAATCACCAACCTAATTTGCACAGGAAAGCTTTATTCAAATGATCAACTCTTTTAAAGCCCAAACATCCATCCCTCCTTGAGGCAGCTAACTTGCTCCAACTAGCCCACTTAAAACCTTTTGTTTCCTTTGAGCCCTTCCACTGGATTTTCTCTATATCTTTCCACGTTTTTTATTGAAAATCATACAATACATGGGAATTGATTGCAGAGTTGACTAAATTAAAGTTTTCCTCCTAGAATAAGAAAGACAAGAGGCTTTCCAGGTTGCTAATTTTCTTTACATTTTGTTTAGAAGAAAGCTTAAAGGCTCTTGTTTCCTCTTCCTCCATGTTAGAAATTGTATGGACTCTGAAATAGACCCATAGTTCCTTGTTTCAAGTCTAAGTTGGACCTTAAGATATTGAAACTACCCATGTTAGTTATGAACCAAAATTCTAGGATTTATTGATCCCCATCTCTGAGCCTTCAAATAAAGTGGCTGGGTTTTATTGGTCAACCAGGTAATTGACCATGATCCCTTCATTTGACAAATGTTATACTAGGTTTTATGGTAAGCAATTTTTTTTAGGGTATCAATTACCCAGCTAGTTGATACTATACTGGATGGTAAATAAATTGCTTACTTTCCCACCAATAATGTTAATACCCTTCTGCCTCTCCCTTTACTTGGATATCTTGGGAAGCACTTGCCCAAGTAAACTCATGTAAAGTGAAAAGGAATGGGGCCTAAAGCCTTGAGATGAAGTGCCCATTTGGGAGGGCTAAAATGCAACAACTTCTACATTTTCAAGATGGACCCTACAGAAATAACCTTTATGCTATCAATTGTGTTGGTGAAAAATCAGGAAAGTCCAAATAGATTGTTAGTTAAGTTGGTTCAACTATTTTGAGTTACTATAGAAAATCTATCTAAAGAGGTTTAAACACAACCCCCCAATAAAATGACTTACTAGCAATTGATTTGTCTCGATTTTTCACTAAACTGAGCTTAAAGGATATTCATGCAAAATCCACCTAAAAAATACAGGAGCTCTTGTGTTGCAACCCTCCTGATGGTGCACGATCCGGTCACTCCTAGCTGGCACTTATGTGGCTCCTGGAAGGTATCTGAGATGGAGAAAAAGAAGAATCCCCGGGGGCTTGCCCGGCGGGAACACTCCGATGCTTAAATTAGTATTCTATAGGAGAAGCAAGGAGAAGATGAAGGCTAAGAGTCCATATAGCGCGAGAGTAGAAGATGATACCTCTGTTCCTTGATACTCGCTCCTTATAACAAAAATCTGTTGTATCCGGTCCACTGACCTCTGACAGGGCACGTATAACCGCCACTGTCAGCCTGCCGCAGCCATTACTGGCTGGGCTGAGGTGGCACGCGCGGGGCCGTCACCGCAGGGTATGTGCTTGTCAGGTGTAAGGCACCCTCTAAAGGTGGCAGGCACGACGTTGTCTGACGAGGGATATGGCTGTTGTCCCCAGATTTGTCGGGTATGGTGGTCGGGCAGGAGATCCTCCTGCGATATTCTGAACTATCCTTCTGTGAGCTACCCTGTGCTGGGCTACCTCGTAAGCGGCGAGCTGCCTGTGGTAAGCAAAGCCGAGTTGTCTGGCCCGAGGTGTCTCCACCTCGAGGCGTCTATAGGCGGATCGTGTGTTCCTATCTGGGAGAAGCTTCCTGAGGAGTGCCCATGCGGCCCATTCCCGAGCTACTTTGTAGCAAGCTCGGAATACTTCAGGATTACCTTTAACATAATTGGTCCTTGGGGTGACTTGTCTGCTTGGGAGCTTGGGCGAGCTAGTTCCCCTAGCTCGTGAGCTAAAGTTGCTGCGGAGTATCCCTTCAAAGGTAGCTCGGGGAACCCAGATCTCGCATTGTGGTGAGCTTCTCCTTTTGTGAGCTACGATGTAACAAGCTGCTTTATGGGCGCCCGTCACTTGGTTGCACTAGGCTACTATGCTGAGTTGTTGTTCGTGCTGAGTCAGTGTCCACGTGTCACCGTTCCATAGGTTGGGTTAAATCATCCTCCATCAATTGCCCCCCACTCCTTGAGCTAAGAGCATTGTCTTAGCGCGAAGAGTTCATGAAGCGTGATGGACTGGTTTGACCGAAATTCAAACTTGATTGACTATTCACATTAAAGGCATCCGCGAGAATCAAGAGATTTCCTGACTTTTCTGGCTTTTCGGATTCCCAAAACGTCCTGAAGTAGCTCTTAATTTCGAGCGTCGTGCAGCCGTCATTGCCTTAATCGTGGAAGACGTGCCGCCAATCACCTTCAGTTTTCAGAAGGCGTGCGGTCAGTGCACCTGTGAGTCATTGGATTTGCTTTGATCTGGACCGTCGATTCGGAAACGTGAGGGCTATAAATAGGAGGGTCGTCTGGTCCCCGTTTCCCCTCACGCCATCATGCTGTCTTCGGATTCTGATGTCGCGCACCTGTCAAGTCTACTTGAGTTCCTCAACTTATTTCATCCCGTCCCCTTTCGGTGAGTCTTACTTATTGTCGGTCGTGTCGGGATACCCGTACCATGTCCGTTACCAAGGCAGTGACCAAGACGATGATGCTCCCTCGAGCTCGGGGGGAGCTTAGGAGCAGGTTCCGGGGGCCAGGGAGGTCTCTGACGAAGGAGCTTCTACTTCGCGGGGAAGGGAGCCCGATACTTTTGGCCCTTCCTCCATGACAGAGGGGAGACTTAGGTCTCTGATTAGCTATTTCCACCTCCCTAGGGACCTTCTCTACTGTATCCCCACTATTAATTTTCCGTGGGGGCATGACCCCAACGATATAGTCATTTACCAGGAGCAGCTTGAGGCTGGCCTGCGTCTCCCCCAGCACCCCTTGATTGTGGAGGTGCTAAACCACTTCAATGTCACTATTGACCAGCTCCATCCCAATGCCATCAGGAACTTGGTTGGGACGATATCCTTGTGTTGGGAATATTGTCTTCCCTTGAGTCTGGACATCTTCTCCGCTATCCTCTGTATAAAAAATGCCACTCCCGGGGCCCCGCCGAAGAGGCTCTTTACTACTTCTCTCCCCGTCATGGCTACAAGCTCTTGCATGAGCTCCCGAAGAAAATCCCCGCCTGGAAGCGGGATTATTTTTTGGTTCGCAACCCCGAAGGGTGGCCCTTCCCTACTTCTTGGAGGGGCGCTATCCAGGACTCTGCTCGGACTACTTGGCCGAGGAGAAGCTTGTGCAGGCCGGCCTGAACCCGAGTAGGTTATCCTTTTAGGTTGGGTGGTTTTTGTCACGATGTTGTGTTCATATGCATATATGTATCTCGTTCTTACCGAACTGATACTGTTATTTCTTCTTGGCAGCCATCATGTCTGGTATCGACTCATGCCGCCTTCTTTCAAGTAACTAGGGGCGCAAGGTGAAGAGGTTGCGCCCCGACCGAACTCCCACCTCGGGGGGTGCTGAGTTCAGATCTGCCGAGCCAGCTTTATCCTCCCCTCCGCCTAAGATCCCGCCACCTCCATCCGAGGGAACTAGTGGGGCTGGTCTCGGAGGGAGTGAGCTCCCACAGCAAGGGGCTACTCTCCGTAACCCTTTCCAGCCATCCCCTTACCTTCTGTTCCCAGTGGGGAACTGGGAAGGGGTGAACGACTACATTGTGGCTCGTCGGAGGATCCGGTAGGCGATTAACAACGACGAGGTCACCCATTGGGGGAATATGGAGCCCGGGGACCTCGCCGCGTTTGCCTCCTCCCACTGCATGGTGGTAAGTGATTCTTTCCCTTCTTCTCTCATTTCGCTTCCCTTTGTTGTCCTCTGATCTTCTTTCTGTTGGCAGGTGAATATCGCCATCCATGCTATGGCTCTCCAGACGCACATCCACCACGTCGATGCCCTCGACCAGCGGGCTACTAATAAGAAGCTCCAGGGCGAGCTCGACCGGATTCGGGGCGAGCTCCATCACACTCGCAAGGGGAGTGAATCTTAGGAGCTGCTCGTCCGCGACTAGGAGGCCCAAATTGCCCAACTTTCTAAAGAGAGCATTCATTACCGGGAGGAGTCGTCGAGGGTGGCGGCGGAGAGGGAGCTCCTTCGGCAGCAGGTACAGGACTTGGAGTCCACTCTTCTAGATCGGACTCAAAATTTGGACCAGATGGTGGAGGCCGAACGAGAGAAGGCGGTCTGGGATTTCAAAGACTCCCAAAAATACCACGACCTCTAGGTGGAATATGGCTCGAGTTCGTACCGCTCTGGGTTTAAGCTCTGCCTGTGGTTGGTTCGGAAGAAGTTCTCTGGGCTCAACCTTGACGGCATCACTATGAAGGGCCTGTCTCCCGAGACGGCGAATCAAGCGGAGGAAGAGAAGCCTGACTCCTCAGAGAATGAGGATGAGGAGGCGGATCCCTGAGGCGGTGTTTCTCTTAGACTTCTGGTGGCTCCCGGGTGCCATAAACCCGATCTTTCACAGATCTTTGGTTGGGCGGTTATGCCCTGTGATTGTTAAACTTTCCCAAGCTGCTTAGCTCGGTTATTGCCTTGTCATTTTTCTCTCTCTCTCTCTCTCTCTCTCTCTTTTTTTTGAAATGGTAATGAAAGTTCTTCTTTTTTTTTTCTAAGTATGGTGTGCGTTCTTTATCTTTGCTAAGGCGGTCTCAACACCCGAGCTATTAGAGCTACATACCTGAAGTAGGACTTCTCGATAACCGTTATTGCGAACTGTCCCTTAAATCATTCAAGGAATCTCTAGGGTACACGGCAAAGTGATCACCATGTGTGCTCGAACCATATATTCGTCGGTTATTCTTTAGTTCGATCACCGTACAGGAACGAGCTATGCTTGTCGGTGTTTAAACCCGAGCTGCTCACGCTTTTCATACTTTACCCCCATCGTCAAACTGGCTAAGTCCTCCTTAATGCCGAGGTGTCGGTTAGCTCGGTGCCTTTGGCCGTAAGCCGGGGGGTGACTTGTAGTCTACCCTTGAAGTTCGCCCACGTCATGGGGACAACTGAGTCTTGTTGTGCCGAGGTCATATTAGTTCGGTATTTTGGCCCTTAGGCTCGGGGAGTGGCTCGTGGCCTACTCAGTTGTTACAGATAGTACTGTGTTAAGTTGACAATATTCCATGCCCGAGGTACTTGTTTCCCTTCGAGGGTCTCGAGCTCGTACGTTCCTTCCCCGAGCACTCATTTCACTCGGTAAGGTCCTTCCCAATTGGACCCGAGCTTGCCAGCGCCAGGCTCAAGTACCATAACTTTACGAAGGACCAAGTCTCCCATGCGGAGGTTTCGCTTCTTGACCCTGGCGTTATAGTACCGAGCTACTCTCTACTGGTAGGCAGCGGTCCTGATGTACGCGAGGTCCCTTACTTCGTCGAGTAGATCGAGGTTGGTACGCAGCTTATCTTCGTTCTTCTGATCACTATATGCTTCTAGTCGTAGCATAGGTACTTCAATCTCTACGGGGATAACTGTTTTGGTGTCGTAGGTGAGGTTGAAGGGGGTTTCTCTCGTGGCGGTCTTCTCTGTGGTTCGGTAGGCCCATAGGACACTGGGTAGCTCATCTGCCCACAACCCTTTAGCTCGGTCTAACCGTGCCTTCAGTCTGCAGAGGATGGCTCTGCTTGAACGACGGGAGCGACCTCCTCTGCCCCCCCAAGAATGCTAGGCCGAGGCAGGTCCTCTATGTACACGGTTCTCATGGTGATGTCGTTGGTGCTGGCTAACTTGGACAGGACGACGCCAAATGATGGTGCGTGATCCGGTCACTACTAGCTGGCACTTACGTGGCTCCTGGAAGGTACCTGAGATGGAGAAGAAGAGGAATCCCCGGGGGCTTGCCCGGCGGGAACACTCTGATGCTTAAGTTAGTATTCTGTAGGAGAAGCAAGGAGAAGATGAAGGCTAAGTAGGCGACCTTGGTTGGCTCGCGAGCTTCGTACTCGCCAGTGACCTGGTTGACCACGACCTGTGAGTCGCTGCAGATAACGATGTGCTTGGCTTTTACTTCTCTGGCTAAGGCTAGTCCAGCTATCAACGCCTCGTACTCTGCTTCATTGTTAGATGCCGCGAACTCGAAGTGCAGCGCGTACTCCAGTTTCGTGCCACTTGGGCTGTACAGGACTATTCCAGCTCCGCTGCCCTATTGGTTCGAGGAGCCGTCTACGTTAAGGATCCAGGGCTCCTCATCCTATCTCGCTCTTGGCCGAACTAGGAGAGATGCCACACTAGCTGCTACCTCACGGGGCTCAGACTCAACCGGCCTGAGAGCTTCGGGCCCACCCGAACTGGGGACCTCGTGCTCAACCGGCCTGGGAATTTCTGAGCTGAATGTGCATTCGACAATTAAATCTGCTAAGGCTTGAGCCTTAATGGCAGTTTGTGGCTTGTACTAGAGGTCGTACTCGCTGAGCTCAACAGCCCATTTCGTCAACCGACCAGAGACCTCGGCTTAAGTAAGACTTGCCTCAGAGGTTTGTTGGTGAGGACGATAATAGTGTGAGCCTGGAAGTACGGCGAAGCTTCCGAGCTGCAATTACCAGGGAATATGCTAGCTTTTCTATCTCCGGATATCTCGTCTCTGCTCCCTGCAATACTTTACTAACATAATAGATGGGTCGCTGGACCCGATCTACTTCCTTTATTAGTACCAACTGACCACTTCATCGCTCGCCGAGAGGTATAGCTCTAAAACATCGCCCTCCTCGGGCCGAGTTAAGATCGACACGCTAGCGAGGTATCTCTTGAGCTCGTCAAACGCGAGCTGGCAGTCTTGGGTCCATTCGAACCCTTTGCTCTTTATAACCTTAAAGAATGGCAGACAACGGTCCGTTGACTTGGACATGAAGCGGCTCAAGGCGGTTATGCGGCCATTTAACCTCTGAACCTCCTTCAACTTCCGAGGTGGTCTCATATCTAAGATGGCTTTAATCTTATCCGAGTTGGCCTCAATGCTGCGCCGGTTAACGATGTACCCTAGGAATTTACCCGAAGTCACACCGAATACACACTTGTTTGGGTTCAATCTCATGTTAAACTTACGCAAAACTTCAAAAACATAATGCAAGTCTTGTATTAATTCATGCGAAAATTGAGTTTTGACGACCATGTCGTCTACATTGCATTCTACTTTTCTGCCAATTAATGGCGCAAACAACTTATTTACAAGCCTTTGAAAGGTTGCCCCTGCGTTTATCAACCCGAAGGGCATAACCTTGTAACAGTATAGACTGAACTCCGTGATGAAGGCAGTCTTTTCTTCGTCTTTCGGGTCTATCTTTATTTGGTTATAGCCCGAATAGGCGTCTAAGAAACTCAAAAACTCATGCCCTGAGGTCGCATCCACCAAACGGTCAATTTTGGGGAGCGAGAAGCAGTCTTCCGGGCAGGCTCGGTTTAGGTCGGTGTAGTCGACGCACATGCGTCACTTGCCGTTAGCCTTCTTTACCAGAACGGGGTTGGCTACCTAGTTCGGGTAATGGACTTCTCTTATGAAGTCAGGTGTGAGGTGCTTCTCGACCTCCTCGTCTACTGCTTTCCACCGCTCCGGGGCTAGGTTGCGTTTCTTCTGTCTAACGGGCCTAACTACAGGATCAATATTCAGCTTGTGAGTTATATGGTTGGGGTCTATACCGGGCATCTCTGCCATGGACCATGCAAAAATATCTAAATTTTGAAGTAAGAAACTTATCAATTCGGATCGTAGAGGTTCCTAGACGGAAGCACTGATCTGGAGCGTCTGAGCTGGGTCTACGGCTGAGGTCGGAACAATGACTGTTTCTTCCATCGGTGCAGCTTGTTCTTCGCCTTGCTCTGTAGGCCGCTCCAGTTCGAGGCCGTCGGCCACCTTGGTCTTTCCCTTTAGGATGGTGACATAGCACTTGCGGGACTCAAGCTGGTCGCCCCGCGCTACCCACACCGAAATTTGTAGGGAACTTCATTGCCAAATGATAAGTGGAGACCACCGCCCGTAGGACATGGGTGATCGGCCGACCTATTATGGCATTGTATGGGGAGGGGGTCGCGACCACCAGGAAGTCGTGGTTGAGTCTAACTACGTAGGGTCATGTGCCGACTTCCACAGGTACTGCCACTTTCCCAAGGGGCCTGACTTCTTCTCCGCTGAAGCCCACCAAAGGAGTGTTCGCGGGCTTCAAGTCACTTCCCTACAACTGAAGCTGGTCGAACGTGGCTTTGAAGAGAATATCTGCCGAGCTGCCCGAGTCAACGAGTACGCTCCTGACCTCGAAGTCGTTGATCCTCAGCTTTATCACAAGCGCGTCGTCGTAAGGGTAGTGGACCCCTCGCACCTCGTCTTCTATGAAGAAAATTGGCTCTTCTATCTTCGGCTGCTTCGGAGGATTCTGTTCTTCCCGAGCAGCTTCACGAACTGACGTCCGAGCTGCCGCTGAAGTACAACCCGCGACGATCGAGCCTCCCACTATCATGTGGATGGTGCCCCGAATCGGCCTCTCTTCTGAAGGTTGCCTCTGTGATTGTCCGGTCGGCCTGCTGCTGGACTCGGGAGCATCCTTACCGTGCTCCCCTTGCCGACTTGTTTTATTATTATTATTTTGTACAAAGTTCCTTAAATATCCATGACGGATGAGCTCCTCAATCTCATCGTGGAGGTTTTTACAATTTTCGGTACTATGACCGTGATCTCTGTGAAAATTGCAGTACAAATTCTTATTTCTTTCATTGGGATTCCCCCCCAAATGGGGTGGCCACTTCACATACGGGGCGTCCTTGATCGCCATCTGGATTTTGGCCCACTTCGCGTTCAGTGGGGTGTAATCAGTTCGGTCCGCTACTAGAGCTCGGAACGACTGACCCAGCTTTGCCCCCTGAGCTGCATCTTTTTTCTTTCGGCTGTCCCCTTGGTTGGAAGGCTCTCTTTCTCTTTTCCTCTTCTCGGGCACGCCCTCGCCCTTCTGGTTGATCTCTTCCTCCGTGGCTATAAACCTATTTGCGAGCTTAAGAAATTCGGTTATGGTCGCCAGTTGGTTGACGACCATGTGCCATTTGAACTCTTTATGCGTCACGCCTTTCTTGGCTGCTGCGAGGCGCACGACGGGGTCCAAGCGCGGTATTTGCATGCACGCATCGTTGAACCGCTTGATATAGCCTCGGATGGACTCTCCCTCTCTCCGCACTATGTTGAGGAGACTTTCTTCAGTTCGCGGGCACCGCTTGCTGGTGACGAAGTGGGACGTGAAGGCTTGCGCGAACTACGCCCAACTTCTTATCGATCCAGGTGCCAGGTTCCGGTACCACGTACGGGCTACTCCTCTGAAAGTGGTGGAGAAGGCCACGCATATGCATGACTCACTGCTCTTGCCAGGTGCATCTGCGACTAGAAGGCTTCTACGTGATCATTTGGCTCAAACGACCCGTCATACTTGTCAAGAGGGGGGAGCTTGAAGTCTTTAGGCATTGGGACTGCCAGGAGTTCGGAAGACAAGGGGGACGAAACTGAAAGGAGGGGAGCCTTGACTTCACCCGAGCTTACCTCTTCTTTGCCTTCGAGCTCGGGCAGGTTGTGGGTGGCAGATCGGCGAACTTGGCGTTTGTGACGTCTTTGCTTCTTGGCGAGCTTGGCGTTTGTGTTGCTCACCTCCGTGCTGTCAGAAATGGTTTGTGCAGGAAGTAGCTCGGGCCGCTGGTGATGGCTGCGGATAGAGGGATCCTGCTTGGATTCTGCAGCTTGGATCTCGAACCAGTTCTCCAGGATCGGGGCTTCTAACTTTGACTGCCAAGGTGATGTAGACCTGGCGAGCTGGGGCTCTCTCGACCTGACCGCCCGCGGTGAGACCGGGGTGGCCGGTCTTTCTTGTCTGTCGCGAGAGGAGGCCTAGCTCTTAAGAGGGTTTTGGGAGGCTTCTCCTTGGCGAGAGGGGCATTCGTCTTGGCGGCGAGACCTAGCTCGCTGTGAGGCTGGGTGCCGAGGAGGGAGCTACGACTGTTGAGGCTGGGGTTGAGGCAGCTGGGGGAATTGCTACTGGTAGTGATACTGGGAGACGTGGTACAACACTTGTTGTGGTAAATCTGGTGTTGTTGGAGCTGCTGCACTTAGGCTTGCATGGCCCGCGTTCATTGCATCAAATCATCGAGCTAGCTCTGGCTGGTCGCCAGAGGAACGACAGTTGGTTCAGCAAAGGTCGTTTCGACCGAGGAAGGCAGGGGAACACCCACAATTGCCCAATGCAGACCGTGGGAACTTGGGGCTGCTCCCTGGAGTTACCCATCTCCATGCTTCGTCCAACGTTGCTAGAAGAAGCCATGAGTGCCGAGTTTTCAGAGAAGAAAGAACTGTGAAGGTTTAGAGGAAGGCTTTTAGAAGCGTTTCCCACAGACGACGCCAAATGATCGTGCACGATCCGGTCACTCCTAGTTGGCACTTACGTGGCTCTTGGAAGGTACCTGAGATGGAGAAGATGAAGAATCCCCGGGGGCTTGCCCGACGGGAACACTCCGATGCTTAAATTAGTATTCTGTAGGAGAAGCAAGGAGAAGATGAAGGCTAAGAGTGCAGATAGCGCAAGAGTAGCAGATGATACCTCCGTTCCTTGATACTCGCTCCTTATAACAGAAATCCATTGTATCCAGTCCACTGGCCTCTGATAGGGCAGGTATAACCGCCACTGTCAGCTTGCCGCAGCCGTTACTGGCTGGGCTGAGGTGGCACGCGCGGGGACGTCACCGCAGGGTACGTGCCTGTCAGGTGTAAGGCACCCTATAAAGGTGGCAGGCACGACGCTGTCTGACGAGGGATATGGCTGCTGTCCCCAGATTTGTCGGGTACGGTGGTTGGGCAGGAGATCCTCTTGCGATATGTTGAACTACCCTTCTGTGAGCTACCCTGTGTTGGGCTACCTCGTAAGTGGTGAGCTACCTATGGTAAGCTACGCCGAGCTGTCTGGCCTGAGGTGTCTCCACCTCAGGGCGTCTATAGGCGGATTGGTGTGTTCCTGTCTGGGAGAAGCTTCCTGAGGAGTGCCCATGCGGCCCATTCCCGAGCTACTTTGTAGCGAGCTCGGAATACTTCAGGATTACCTTTAACAGAATTGTTCCTTGGGGTGACTTGTCTGCTTGGGAGCTTGGGCGAGCTAGTTCCCCTAGCTCGCGAGCTAAAGTTGCCGCGGAGTATCCCTTCAAAGGTAGCTCGGGGAACCCGGAGCTCGCATTGTGGCGAGCTTCTCCTTTTGTGAGTTACGATGTAATGAGCTGCTTTATGGGCCTGTCATTTGGTTGCACTAGGCTACAATGCTGAGTTGTTGTTCGTGCTGAGTCAGTGTCCACATGTCATCGTTCCATAAGTCGGGTTAAATCGTCCTCCATCACCTCCCAAAAGGGAATCAACCATTTTTTGGCTAACTCATTGACTTTTTCAGCCTCTTTAGATAGCCTATCTGGAGCACCTCAAAGCAGTTGAACCGATTTAGCATTCAACTTAGTATGGGTGGATTCCAGCCAAGTTGAGCCAAATATATAATTATTAAAACTCAGCTCACCGAAAATCTACGAGGCTTAAGCTCAAGCTCAAATTCGATTCGATTCAAAGGCTTGTGATTAGGCTCACAAGCCTAATGAAAAAGTTTCATTGGGCTTAATCTTGTCTCGATGCGCGGTTTAAACCAAGTTGAATTGAGCTTTTCACAAGCTAAACTCTAATAAATCATGAAATGATCCATTTATGTCCACCCCTACAACTCAGCCATCTCAAAAGGGCACAAAAAAATGCATTTACTTTGCAAATTCTCTAGAGGTTGTCATGCTGAGGTGGCAACTCTAGAGGCTTTGAAAAGAAATAATGCACTCCCTCTAGAATTGCATGGCTGGGATAATGGAGTAAGGATAGGCCATCTGATGTGGCCATCCTTGTTGACAACCCCTTAACATGGGGTCAACAAAATCACAGGCCCAAAAGCGTCCTAGTTAACTTGAAATTTAAGTTTAAGTAATAACTTATGTTAATAATCAAACCGGTTATGTCGAAAGCTATTTGTTTTTATTTAAATAGTAACTGAAAATTTAAATTTTAATAATAACCTTATTAAAATTAATAAAAAAATACTAAATTATTTACATGCTAAAAAGTTAAACACTTTTTACTAATATTATCTTTCAAATTTGCCATTTTAGATAGATAATGTGATAAAAATTATAAGAAAATTAAGAAAATAGTATGCATACTTAATAAAACAATTGGTTTTGGGTCTAAATTAGTTTGGGACATGTGGCCCAATCATTTATTTCGAACAAAATCATGGAACTAGAAGCCAATCAGTTATAACCAGTTCGGTCTGTTTGGATCCATTGGGTAAACCCAAACCATTGACAACCCTGTTTAAAAAATAAGGAACATGGGAAGCCCAGTGGTGCGACAAGTCTGGTATTTCTTTTTCTTCTCCCGTCGGATCTACTTGACCTTTCCAACCCATTGCTAATCTTCAAAGTTTGGCTATTGTAGGGTATGATTTTGTTGTGGGATGTTGATTTTAGACTCGCACACTTGTAAAGGAATGTCAACCATGTCATTATAGGCGCATTATTAGGAGTTCTTGTTGTCAATTGTTGTATCAAGAACGACTGTGATCATGCGAGCCAATAGTCTTTTTATATGCTAAAAGTTTTTCAAAGGCTACATTTCTTTATTGTTATTGATATTCTTGTTTTTTTTTTTTTATGTTTCTTAAACTCGTATGTATGTGATTGGGTTTGTTATTTTTTTTTTTTTTTTGTTTTCCCCTCTCCTTCTTCCCCTTCCATTTTTTTTGAAGAGCTTTAGCATAGTGTTTTTAGTTTTCCATTTGTTATTTCTTCCTCCCAAAAACATTTTATGTGGAGGTACTACAACCCTAAATTTCATTCGTGCATAAAAAAGACGTACCTCACATAGAATGTAGGTAAGTGATTGATAAAATTTGCAAACATCCTTGAAGGACCAGGCACCTTAAACTTTTTTTACATGTTAAAACTTAAATCTTGGAATTTAATTTATGGAAAACAGAACCACATAAGGAGTGCCTAGGAGTCTTGCCTCGAATAGAACCCATTAGGGAGATGGATCAAATAACTTAATAATGAAAAAGAAAAAGAATTCCATTGTTCCAAATATGGGGACAATGTGCTAGAGGTTCAAAGATATTATTATCTATATGTAAGTGATGTGAAGTTGGTTTATGACCTTTTTACAGATATATGGTTCTTAGTCATGGTTATTGTCCTCTACATGTTCTTTAATAATAATAATTCATTTTTTGTTATGTTCTTGTTATTTGATTATTTTTAGAAAAAAAAAACTAAATAGTTTTTAGGTAAATGACTGTGTTGTAGTGCTAGAAAAGATGGATGCCAATCAATTCAGTGAATTAGTGTGTACAAGACATTATTTACTTACTTGTTTCTCAGTATATCTCTAAATGTCAATTGGCCAAATTGAAGTAGGAAATATATGATCTAATATATAGTGGAGTGGAGGCCTCCTGAATAAGGTGTTATTAAATTAAGGATAAATCTCTTAAATTATTCCTACTGTTTAGTGTATTAACATGCGATACTCTTATTATTTAGTTATTGTCTTGCGGTAGCCTTTTAAGTTTTTTTTGACAATTATCTAACACCTTAGGTTAATTTTCTGCCACACCCAGTTCACATGTAACATTGAGAGAGTGTTAATTGTCCGTCATGTCAGGATCGGTCATGATTGTAGCCGGGTTAGAGTTGATGAGAATCTTTTTCTATCCATCTTCCTTAAGAGCCTTGCATGCCTGGGTGTCGGAGTAGTCGAACTTGCAAGCTTAACCGATAACAATGGGTAAAACACCGAGCCATTCCTCGAAATCATTTCTTCTTATAGGCAAGCCATGCTCGCAATAAACAGGGGTAAGGCGATTGCAGGCCGTCACCGGTATTGAATTCCATACAGTTACTCTCAACTGTAGCTTGTTGTGGAGATCAAGGTTGCAATTTGAAACTGTTCACAAAGCGTTGTAAGGTGCTTTCTTGGTCGAGATGGTTGCTTGCCAAAGAGGCCGAGTTTTGGAGATTGGAACGAATTTGTCCTTTTTTTCTACAAGAAGACAAGAGTTGACGTTTACTGCTTCAGGTTACCGCTTCAGATTCGTTCTCTTTGGTCATTGGCGTCTCTTCCGTGCCGTTCTTGTACCTGTGGGTGCTCTCAGGCACAACAGCTCGGTTGATCAAGAACTTCTGTAATTCATCTCTCTTCAGAAAATCACACAAGTCCACTCCATCTCCTCTGAAAATCCTCTTGGTGCATCACTTTCAGCTTTCCCCTGCTTCTATGGGAAGATGGCTATTCTAAGACACTAGTTCTGGTGAGAATAGCGTTCCTTACTTTGTTGGATCTCTTCCCTTCAGTGTCCCCCCAACACTTCCACACACAGAAAAAGAAGAAATCTGACTCCTCGCCATCTTCTCAACAATCGATTCATGTGGAGATATCATTTCATCGTCATAAAACCCAATTCATGCCACTGCGAGGTGTGTGTTTCCATTTCTTTTTCAAAGGATTGGCGTTATTGACACGAATGCTTTTTTTTGGACTAGATGATTTGATTATAACAGAATGATTTTATTTATTTCATCAATTCATTTTTGTCTGTTTTTTCAAATTTGTCTTCTATTTTTAATGAAAAACTATTCATGTATAATACGTAATGTTCTTCTTTTGAAAAACAACTTGAATTTGAGCTTCAGTACATCTTAAGTGTCTCTACAAAAATTGCTTTCTCTTGTTGCGGAGAGATTAATCAATTCTAATAGTAATGTGGAGTAAATAAGAGGCACTTCGTTCACTATTGATCTTGCAGCGAACTTTATTAGTAAAAATCATTATTAATATTGACTTCTGATGCAGAACAAGGATGTTGGGTATGTTGAAAATCAGCAACAGATAATATAAGGGTAGAAGTTTTTCACGGAGAGAGAGAGAAAGAGAGAGCACGAATGTGAAAGCTGCTATTTGATTAAAAATTGGTTTGGATCAGGCATATATCGGGACCGCTGCAACTTCCAACAGAAAATCGGGGCCTCGTTGAATAGCCCCGTTGATAGTTGATATCAAGTAAATCTTTGAAAAAACTTGGAAACCAGGGGTTTATTATCAGTTGGGTTTTATTTTGAAAATTTGACAAATATTAAAGGGTAAATTCAATATTTCGTTTCCTTCCATAGCATTTAACGACGATGACAGTTGTCAGAAAATTTAAGGGTACCGCAAGACAATAGCTAAATAGTAAGGGTATCGCGCATCAATACACTAAACAGTAGAGGTAACTTAAGAAATTTACCCTTAAATTAAATTTTGATGACAATAGTATTGATAACCCAGGGTCGTCCGGAAATGAGGGAGTCTTTAGAAATGTTGAAGGTTAGATTGTAGCTTTATTTTCTAGTCTTATTGGCGAGGGCCGAGGGATACTCAATTAATGTAGAAGTCCAAGTTGTACTAAAAGGAGTAGAGATTGCAAAGGACCTAGATGTGGGACATTTGATAATTGAAGGCGACTCTAAGTTGGTTATTAGGTTGTTGAAAGAGCTGAAAACTGTATCTTGGTCCTATAGGGGGGTATGAGAAGATTCAAATGGTTAACTACAAATATAACAATCAGAGTTCAATAGGAAAGAATATCAGCAAATGAGATGGCAAATTTTCTAGTCATACAAGGGGTACATAGGAATCAGTTCTTTTGGGCTCAATTGTAAGCTTTGTAGTTTAGTTTAGAGACTGCACCTCACGCCTCATTGTGGGAAGTTAGTTGTATGCATCCTTGGATTTGTGATTTTTAATTAATAAAATTTTTATTATCTAATTTGGGATGGTTTAATTTGAGCCTTGGTTTATAGTAAATTGTCATTTGTTTTGTTAATTTTGGTTTGCCCATGACAAGATGTGGAAAGATATACTAATATTGAAATGTGTTTTCATATCTTTGCTCTATAGGGCTTTTGGACATGTTATTCCTAATACTCCTAGTTGCTGTTATTACTGAATCTAAGAAGGTTACTTTTGAAAATTCTGGAACCTTATGAGTTGTTCTCCCTGTACCCATACTATCTTGGGAAGTTTTTGAAGTTACAGAGTTAATGGTATATATAGTTTCATTTTCACTAAGTATCACTCTTTTTGCAGCTCATTCCTGTGTTGTTGGATAGTTTATCCATATCAAGTGTGGATATTCTTGACAAAGATCTGACTTATAGCCTCTTGTTGGTCATATCCGGGATCATGATGGATGAGAATGGTGAGGTGGTTGCATGTGTACTCGAATGCATGGCCTATTTCCTTCTTTAAGGTGTATGACATTGTCTTACTTACATTTTCCTTGTACAAGTTTTGACATTAAGAAAACATTGTCAGTGAAACAACATAAATGGATATCTTGTAAATTATGTAGTGAGGTCCTTCTAATTGAATAATATTTTATATATGTTAGTGAGCTATGCAAAGGTGCGGCCTCACATTTCCCAATGAAAGAAGTGTAAACCAATGGGCTTTTTTTAACCCTTTTCTTTTGATCTTTTACATTCAAGAGTCAATTTCATTTAGAAATCATAGATCCTCTTCTAGTTCTTAGTAGTAGCATTGGTTGGTTGAGTAATTTCCTTCTTGTCAATTATGAATGATACCAATTATGTATATATATCAACTTCAATTTTTGGACCTAGGATTTTTGGATCTTGTTCATATATAACACCCAAATGAAAAAGAGGGTATTAGTATACCTTTGGGGAAAAAGGGTACTATTGCAAGAAAAAGAAAACTTTCTTGTTATCTGGTTTTGATGCCTTATTCATTGTCATTTAGTGATGTCTTGACTTCTGACATTTTTCTTGATGTTATGAATCATTTCAGGAGTTCTCCTCTATCAGGTTTTACATCTCTTGTGGCCCTCATCTTTACCTGGGTGAGGTGGCAAAGGTGTTTCAACACCTTTCTATTGCTTAGTAATATACCTCTAAGTTGCAATAGATTATGTTGTGCAAAAGGAAAATGTGTAATGTTCTCGAAAAAAACTTACATGTGAAATATGTTCTAAAGTTGGAAAAGCAATTATGTTCTTAATGTAATTTAATTTGGAATAATTCTCTTGGCTTAGATAAACTTTGTTAGTGAAAGCTTCTTTGATGATTGAATTGCAACTCTTGATGGTATCTTACATGTCTTTTAGGATATCTTGGAAAATAACATGCTTTTTCTTAAGTAGTTTTTTTTCCAAATTAGGTGTTTGCTTTTAATACATAAACATTAACACACATACAAAATGCTTAAATAATCCAAGAAATTAATTGAAACTCGAAAGCAAAGCCCTAAAGTTTTTGGTTTTCTTCTGTCAAATTAATTGAATAAATGGGTGCATTCTGGAAAATGTAGGACAATTCATGTTTCCATGCTAAAGAGCTTTTGGGTTTTCACCCATAGGGGATAGAAAGTACCTGAATCGTCTAAGACCCAAAGGAAGGTCCACAACAACATTTGGAACTCCAATAACTATAGGCATGAAAAAGATCCTGCTTTTTTCATAGGGTTGAGCTCCGAATGCTAACTGGGTGATGGAGGAAACTTTACCCAAGAGTTGCTCAAATGCTCAATGAGTATGTTAAGTTGAAATTGTGCTCCATCCTAACTGGTTCAATAGAAAAGCCTCTAAACTCTCCCTTACAATGCCCTCTTCTCTCCTTGGCAACAATGGTTTAATTTGAGCTTATTAGCTCATTGTGTCTTGTTAGTTATAATTGTTGCAATACATTTATGAGATTCAAAATTTGAAGCAAGAAAATAAATTGAATACAAAACAATATCTTTAGACTCTAAAGCATGTCATGGCTTAGCTTTCTCCATAAAACAATAATACAAATTACAAAATCAGCATTTTTATATCGAAGTTCAAATCTTGAGCCTTATGTTATTTGAGATGTAAATATACAAACACACTATTCATGTATCACATAAATAAATAAAACAATGTTTTTCAATAATTATTTTAATAAAAATTAGATATATGCTAAATAGCATAAAATATATCTTGCTTTCTATTTCAAATCAGCAATCTGGAAGTGAGAAAGTCTACTTGTTCCATACTTTTATCTACTTGTATGAAGATTTCTTTGAATTGAAAACAAAACCACAGGAAAAAATCCTCTTAGTCCTGAACTCACAAGTAGTGGGCATCTCTAATCTCTCACACACTTAAGCTGTGTTTGGTTTGAAGAAAAAAGTAGGGAAAGGAAGGGAAAGGTAGGAAAACCTTTACAAACCTTGTACAAGGTTTGCATTGCAGCCAAAAAAAATGGAGAGTATGCATTGCATGCATGGAATGCATTGCATCTCTCACACACAAAAGTAAGTCCCTTGTAGTATCAATCCCTTCAATGGAGAGTATGCATTGCAGCCAAAAATAAATAAAGAAAGAAAGAAAGAAAGAAAGAAAGAAAGAAAGCAAAAAATGTTTTAGACTATTGTTATTTTTGCATGCATGGAATATGTTAACGCCCTATCAACATGATCTAACTCCACACATCTCAATGATCTCATATATGGTTGGTCCCACTTATATGATGGGTCCCAATCTCATGGTGAGATATGCGATGTCAATGTCAGATCTTGTTGGTAGGGTGTTAAAACATGTTTAATTAGAGGAGATCCCAATTGGCATGCATGATGCATCCTCATTTATAGAAATAGGATGTGATTACAATCCACATTTATTGGTCTACTACCAACAAAATGCCACTAACCCTGTCCCAATAGGCCTTACATTGGGAACATTTCTCTTGTCATTCATAAAAGAGTTCGGATCTGTTGTTCACAGAGCGCTTCTAACACTGACCTCACAGCATGTTCCAATAACTTGTTTAGAACATCTCCCATACTTTATATTATTATTCACGAGAGGAACATGTTCCTAAATAGATTGTGGGATGTGGCTATGAGATCGATTTGAGGAGCGCTATGTGAAGAAAAGATTCAATTCTTTATTGTGAGATGCTCCTGATGAATTCGGCTTCAGCCCAGGCATGCTGTGTCCAGGCAACGTACACGCATTCAGAGGATGCGCCAAGCGTTTGATCAAGGATCTCATCATTATACAGTCTCTTGAAGTTATGACAAGGCCCTGTTCCCGAGATCCCATATTTCAATTGAGAGAAACCTTAGTCACATGTACCAGATGCCCTGAATTTCTTCCTTTTGATATTTTTGGGTTCAAAGGTAATTTACTTTTAACACTATCCTCTTTCACCATTCCATCCTTGCTTCAGACCTCCTCTTACCCAATTCTCTGTCCAATCTCCCTTCTACAATTTCAACAAAACTCCCCGAGTAAAAAAAATCCTCACCCTCAACGAGATTCTTATTTTTTCTGGAATCCTTCTCCTCATTTAGCATCTTCCTCCTATGAAGAAATGCTTTCACTTTCTATTGTTGACAATTCAATTTCTTAAATAGCACTATCTTCCCCTGCCTCAAGATCAGCAACACTTAACTACACCACTGTGTTAAACTCTGCTTCTTCTTCAATAGAACCATTGTGTTGATGTCCAATAATTTTAGTGATTTCAATCTCCATTGTTGTTGTAAATACTTTCATAGTTAACAACTGCATAACATAGAACAAAGGCAAAATTTTGCAAGAAAACCAGTGTGCTCACAAGAGGAATCTTTTATAATTCTTCCTCATTTTGACTAAACAATGTAATTCCTAGTTGAATCTCATGATGAAGCATGACCAGTCCAAAAAAAACTGATAGTGAAGTATGCCACTTCTTTGCTGAAGGCAAAAGTCTCTGTTCCATTACGTTATGTTTGGTTTGAAGGAAAGAGTAGGGAAAGGAATGGAAATGCAGGGAAACTCATTCAAGATTTGTAAAGGTTTTCCTTCCTTTCCTTTCCTTTCCCTACTTTTTCCTTCAAGCCAAACATAGCCTTAATAGATCATGTTCACTGATAAAAAAAGGTGGCATTGCCCCTGCATGAATTATCTTAGCACAACCATCACCGTTGGTGATTTTTTTTGTCTTTGTTTTAAAAGAGATGCAAGAAAATACAATACCTGAGGTTGATCCTGCCGCCGGTGATGGGTGTGCAGTCGACGCCTGGCAGATGGAAAGATAGAGCGTGAGGTTCGTCTGTGATAGGAGAGGAGAGGAGAGGAGGAGCAAAACTCGCATTTTTCTTAACCTAGACTAATGGTAATGTCCTCCGAATGCGTGCATTTTGCCTGGACGCAGTGTGCCTGGACTTAAGTCAAACTCGCTCCTGATGTACGCCTGCAAGACCGGTTGGGATGTTGTTGGCAATGTGTATTGGTAGCTGATCCAAACTCTAATTGTTGAGTCGCTGACCCTTGCTTGAATTATGAAATTTTCATTGGGCGAACCCATGGAAATTGAGATCGACTTCTATCTGAGTAAATATGTGCCCACACCATTCTAACAACCTTTTGTAATCTTGCATTAGGAATATCTCCCCATGAAATAAAGCACACAAGTACGGAGATCTTCTCAATGCAAGGCGGTAAAAGCTGCCCGTATAGGCTTTGCCCTGACTGAAGCCGAACTCCCTACCTCATGAGTTTGAATTTGCTCCCAATCACAGAGCGTGCCTCACACCAACTCCACAACATATCCTAACCGCACATTGGGAGCATCTCCCACATCTAATATATATATAAAGTAATGAAACCAGGCCAAAAGTCTTCCCTAGTGAGACATGTGGCTCTCTTCTATTCAAACACTTGTCATTCCAAAGATTTAAATAAAATGGACACGTGTCAAATTCATATTAATGGTAGTTCAAGAACAGAGCCCACTAGACATGTGTCAAATTCTGATTAGTGGCAGTTCAAGAAAAGAGCCCACTAACATGCAGAGTTGAACCCACCACCACGCAGAGTTGTGAGAAGTGGGAAGCTCCCACTTTAAACCTAAAAAAAAAGGAAACTGTGCTATTAATTACTGTTAACTACTTCTAATTAATTAATTATAGCTATTAATTACTAATAATAATTATTGTTAATTACTAATTAATTAATTCTAGTTATTCATTACTAATAATAATTACTCATCGATAATAATTAATTACTGAAAATAATTTCTTATAATAATTACTATCATTACTTAATTGTTGATAATAATTAATTAGTGATAATATTGTCCATTATAACTTCAGAAAATAATTTCTTATAATAATTACTGCTAATACTTTGAAATGATAATTAATAAATATTTTCATAATGGTAATTAATAATTTGGAAATAATCATTTTATATTTATATTAACTCATATTAATCATTTTGAAAATAAATATTTAATGTTAATTATTTATATTATAATTATTATCAGAAATTATAATTCATACATTTATATGAAATAATTAATTATATTATTATAAGTAATTATAATTAATAATATTATATTAATTAATATAATTATATTAATTAATATAATTATATTATTATTATCAATAATTACAATTAATTATTACTAATACTAATGATGATAATTATTACTTTAGAATGTTGATTAATTAATGATAATTAATAAGCATTTTAATAATGTTAATTGTTAATTGGGATTTAATAATTTTATATTAATATTAATTCATATTAAATATTTTATAAATATATAATTAGTGTTACTTATTTACATTATTATTATTGTCAATAATTATAATTAATTATTACTAATAATAATGCATTCTGATAAAAAATAATTAATGATTATAATTACTTACTGGTAAATAATTCCTTAATTATAACAATGATAATTATTACTTCAGAATGTTAATTAATTAATGATTATTAATAAGTATTTTAATAATGTTAATTTTTAATTGGGATATAATCATTTTATATTTATATTAATTCATATTAATTATTTTATAAATATACAATTAGTGTTACTTATTATTATTATTATTATTATTATAAGTAATTATAATTAATACTATTATTATTCTCCAATAAATATTTCATTTAGTGAAAGTTAAATTATAAACTTTCAATTATTCATTATTGTTAAACTAAAAGAATTATAAAAGCAATTACTGTTTTAGAAATTAACTAAAATTTGTAATTATAACAAATTAATTACTTTATAATAAAAATAAAAATAATAATAAAAGTAAAAAAAGAAATACTAATACTAATACTAATAATAATAATAGTAATAATTTAATATTATGTATTTCAAAATCAATACACACATAATAAGAATATAATATTAGTAAATAATAGTAATAATAATATACTTTTTATTATTACTGATTTCATAATTATTTATATATTATTAATATATATTACTCAATAAAGACATGAAATAAAAAAAAAATATTCAAATTACCACTAAATGAATGAACTAAAAATCTATGAATATTTTAATTGACTTGATATTGACACATCAACATGCCCAAAGTTATAACTTCAACCTACATTTGCTATTTCTATCTCCCAATTCCCATAATTCAAACATACCATTAGGCTCTATATAAATTCTAGTCAGTCTACGTGCACCGTGGGGAGCTTAGACTTAAAATCCATAACCATGATTAGACTTGTACATGGGTCGGGCCGGGCCAGGCTAGGCTCGGGCCGGGCTTTCACTCTGTATTAACAGAATTTTCTAAGGCCCGAGCTCGGCCCTCATAAAAAACCCGAAGCCCGGGCCTGGGCCCGAGCCCAAAATTTAGCCCATACTGTTAGCGGCTGAATAGAGAGAGAGAGAGAGAGAGGGAGGGAGGGAGGGAGGGAGAGATTATAAAGAAAAGAATAAAAAAATGTATATATTAAATTATAAATATATATTTTAATAATATTATATTATTTATATATTTTATATAATATATAAAATACATATTATATATTTTATAATGCTGAGTCGGCTTGGGCCGGGCTTTTTTGACAAGTCCCGAGCCTGGTCCGAAACACAGTTGAGCTTATTGTGTTAGGCCCGAGGTTAGGCCCGCGGGCCTAATTACATGACCAACCCCGACCGGGGTGCAGGCCGGGCCACCGGGCTACCCAGCCCATGAACAGGTCTAACCATGATTGACTAAAAGAAGTGTTGCCACCTAACTTGGATGTGACTTTCATACTCAGGATGGTCTCATTATTCTCCTTTCTTTCATGTTTCTTTTGTTGGATGGGCTTTGGAGTCCTGAATATATTATCAGTTGATTGTAGTCATACATGATGATGATTTGATTGTAGTAATATATTTTTCATCTCTTACTTCAGAGGATGAATGCATCTGTAAATGTTGTTTGGCATGGATTATTTTTCTTAGTAGCTCTTTGAATGATTTTCTTCATTCTTTGCCTTTTTGAATGGATATCATTTAAATGCTTTTTATCCATTCATATATCCCTAAATATTAACCAGTATTGGTGATATTGTTGTAAACATCCATCTAATTTTACTATTTTATAAATATATTAATGATTTCAAAGTTATTGATACTGTTTTTTGGGGTGTGTTGCTCAACAAGACATTGATTTTTTATTGTTAAATAGTAAATTTCAAATTAAATCATACTGTAATTGCCCTTACTACTATGGGGTCATTGTCTAGATAAAACATGGTAAGTCTCTTAAATCAAATAAAGAGCCCCCCCTAAATGTCTATTATAAATAATTAAAAATAAAATAATTCAAATTAAATCAAATAATTACTTGCTGAAAATTACTGGATTAAGTAAATAATAATAGCAATCAATTATTTATAAAAATAATTAATAATAATAACAATCATCAAGTACTTAATTAAGTAAATAATAAAAAATGAAATAACAATCATCAGTTATCATTAATGTTTATTCAAAGCATGCCTCATTATAACTACCGAATATATTAATTAAACCTTAAATAAGAATCAATATTTATTAACAGTCATTAAAATTGTTAAGCCAAATCATTAATGTTTATTCTTAAATTCAAAATATAAATTAACAAATCTATTATGTAATAATTATACTCGGTTGGGAAAAAATTATTTTAAGTAAATATTTAAATAATTACAAATTTAGTTATTATTATTACTATATAACAAAAATTTCAAATTAAATACTAAAATAAATTAATAATAATAATAAAAATGATTAAATTAAAGTAATAAACGGTTCAAATTGAATTTAATGACCCGTATAATTTTATTGGTTTGACATATGAGGGTCAATTTATATAACGCGTAGACTTTACGAATGTCTTAAAAAATGGCGATTTATAAATAGTAATAAAAAGTGATAATAAAAATCATTAATGTTTATATATATATATATAATTAACTTCCCGATTACAGTGTCATTCACTAGTTTATATTTATTATTCATATGAGAGAATAAGAGAGATCCCAAATGGCCAAATCCCAATTCCCCACTCAAATGTTCCAGCACTAACGGAATTACGGAATCTCCAAAAGCTTAGCTTCGCTTAATTTCGTGAAGCCGTGAAGGGGAGAGAGAGATCAAGGCAAGGAAGACGGGAGAAAATGGGAGCAGTAAAGATCTGGAACGGCATGGAAGGAACAGGGGAAAATGGAGAAACTTGCTGCTCAGATATGCCATCTTCGTCTCTCACTGTGGATACATCTCTCCCTCTGCCTCAACTGAAACCTCGAATTATGTTCGTTATTACTGATCTCTGCTTGTTTCTGTCTTGTTCTCTTTGTCAGAAGTATTTTTTTTAGAAGCGCTGTTTTGATGTCCTTAGCTTGGCAGCTAACTGGAATCGGCGGTTTTCTTTCTTTCTTTCTTTATTTCTTCTTCTTCTTCTGTTTTTTTTTTTTTTTATCTGTTTCGAATCTGTTGTTCTATTATATATAAATTTTCTGTTTCCACGGTCCCTATAACATTTCATTGACTGCTGGAATTAGCGCTTCTGTGTTCTGCTATTGTCATGTTCTCTCTCTCTCTCTTCTCTCTCTCCCTGTATGTATGTATATAGATGCAACAACATGCTACATGCTTTTGTTGTTTGGCCTTGATTATATATAAAATGATTTTTTTTTTATTTGTTCTAGTCATTATTGTTTATGGAGAACATTTTCATTTTAGCCTTTTCAAGAGAGTTATTAACGATTTTTGTCTGGTTTGCTTTCGATCGAGGGTTGTGTAAAGATCTATTCAAGAAGTGGTCGCACTTAGATGAGTCTCGTTTTTCAGTTGAGACAGTTTCTGGTGGCATAACGAATCTCCGTAAGTGAATTTCACACAAAAGTTTACTTTGTAGCAAAAAGGAAACTTGATCAGTGTACTGGGTTGAATTACATCCTGGCTACCTTTTCTTTCTGGTTCCGAATGTGCATTTTTTTAATTCTCCTCGTGTAGTTTTTGATTGTTCTGATTCTCTGTCATTGTTTTTAGGGAATATTAATTTTTAATCAAGAGAGTGAAGATATGCCACTTTGTTTTCCCGCTTCCAGTTTCCCTTTCAGTGGAAGAGAGTAACCCTGCTTTTTGATACCTATTTGCCCTTTTCTATTAGCTTCGTTTATTTCCATGTGAAAGGAGCTAAGTTACCTGAATATGGCAAGGACATGGGTGGATGTAGTATCAGATACGAAAATTACACAAAAAATTGAAGTATCTGACACTACCCTTGTACAGGTATCCGGGTATCTTAGTCTTAAGAAAGAGGTTGAAAACATAATTTCTGTAAAAGGGGGCAGATATAAATGAAATTTTCAGATCGAAAAACCCTGCCCTTTAAAGTGAAACAAATGGAGCCACTATATATATATATATATATATATAAATTGCGGCTGTTTATTATTAAATGTGTTTGTGTCATCTTTTCAGTTGATGCAGAATTTAAACAAAGTTTATTATTCATCCTTGCAGTGCTCAAGATATCTGTGAGAGAAGACAACGGAAGTGATGTTCCTCTGACAGTTCGCCTATATGGTCCAAATACTGAGTATGTGATTGATCGTGAGCGGGAACTACAGGTGAATTTCCTTGTTCTTGGTGGTCGTAATTGCCAAAGTGTTATAACATGGATCCTGCAAGTGTAGTTTAATTAGTTTTCAATCAGATTTATTCCAAATCTTCAGGCTCTTTGAAGCTAACAATCTGTAGCTCTGTTGTGTTCCTATTGTTGCTACCTATATTTGTGGAACATATAAGTCAAATATATTTTGTACTAGTAGTATAAGCTGAAAAGCTATTTGTTTAATCGAAACTTCCAAGAAAATGAGTCCATTGCTTAGTTTAATAGTAAAATCTTGGGATGACAAGTGTGAGAACATGGGTTCAAGTCTGAAAATAGCCACTTTGGGTAATGGCCTCTTAGATAGAACTGCAAAGAAAATGATATAATTAGACATGCCCTTATCAACACTTTCAGTAGTATAATTTACCATTCATGTTTCAACACTGTCATTCAATTACGAAAATCTAAATTATTTTAGACTATGTTTGTTCTAAAACTTAGGATGAGTTTCTACTTTCTACTAATGCCTGTCTCCTAGTTATTTCTTTTTCTATTTGTAGTCTTTGTGTCCTTTTAACTTAATTTGCTTCTCATGTTTAATTGATTATCTTTTATCATTCTTAGGCAATTGGGTATCTCTCGGCTGCAGGATTTGGTGCTAAGTTGCATGGAGTGTTTGGAAATGGCATGGTGCAATCTTTCATCAATGCTCGTACTCTTTCACCATCAGGTAGACATTGAAAAGTTCCTAGATCCACGTATGGAAAATGATGGAGTTTTTCCGGAAATGAAGGATTTATTTAAAGCCAACCTCGTAATTTACTTTAGATGCTAGTTATAGACTCTATTGATGGATCTTAGTAGATGTTTTCCAATATGTTCTTTACACTAAATTTTCTAGTAGTATTGGAGCAAACACACCACCCATGCAGAGGGAGGAAGAGAGGGAGTTTTTTCTTTGAGACATCTAGAATTTATTAATTCTTGTTGGAAGTTTTTTCTCTAAGTGATTCTTCTGGTCCCTTTTGACACTCCAACTAGCTGTTGGTTGTTCTTGATACTTCTATTCACCTTTGATGCTAGGAGTTTATGTTATTATGTAATATCTAAGTTTTATGCTAAGGGTTCATCTTGATTTTCTCTAAAAAATCTTACCACACTATCTCATTTTGATTTTTTTTTCATAAAACAAGGAAGTGCCTGCTTTTTTCTCTTTTTTTTTTGAATTTTTGATTTTTTATTCCATGTCATTTTTACAAACAACGAACATATACTCCAATTCCCCTATATTCTCTCCTCCTACCATATCTCCAAAAAAACAGACTCATTTTTCTCTCCTAAATTATCTCTAATTCCTATTTATCCTCTCCCTTCACTAGAGCCCCACCCATTTACACTCCTGGTTTATAGGAACTTCTAAATTATCTCAAACTCCTCTTTATTCTCTCCACTTTTCTGTAAAAATTAGGCCCTATTTAGTAAAATTTGATTTGGCTAACACGAAGGTCAACCCAACTAACTGATATGCTATCTATAGTTTTATACATTATTTCCATTTTAGGTTAATATTTACCCATTTAACGACAAATGAGGGCCAACCCAATCACCCATACAAGTGACCTTTTTGACTATTTTTAAAGTATTAAACTACTTAGTTAATTAATGATAACATAATTAAGTCTTTAATTACATAATTCTTCAATTAGTTAACTTAAAAAATAAATAAGTTTTAACTCAATTTATTTCATTGATTTAAAGTGATTACTTTAATTAATTAACTTCATTACCTTAATTAAATTAAATTAATTAGTTATTAGTTAACTTTGTGTATGCCTAACTTGTATATGGTTATTTAATTAGTTACTTTTATTAGTTAAAGTAGGAAAATATTAATTAAGTTTCTTAATTACATTAATTAAATTAACAGATTTAGTTAACTTAGAAAATGATTATATAATTTTAGTTTCAAAATTAAATCTTATAATTTGATATCCATTTAAATTTCATTTAAAAAATAAAATGATACTACATTTTTTTTTGATAAAATAAAAAAATAACAAAGTTATTAGTTTTAATCTTAATTATTATTAATTTTAAATCCCCTAATCCAGTTAAAAATAACAAAAATTAATACTAAATAAAAATTTAGTAAAAGTTAAAACAATTTAATAAAAAGTACAACTAGGAATGCCACAATGCTCCTTCTTGGGGTGCAACTTCGGTGGGTTGAGTCAGGTTGAGAGTCAACCCAAGCCCAGCCCTAAGTCTTAAATCTTGAGCTCAGGCTTGGCCCAACTCAAGGTTAAGCCCAAGTTTACCAACCCAGGCCCAACCTGAGCTTGACCCAACATCTTGGGCTGGGCTTGGGCTTGGGCGTGTTGAGCTTTGTAGCCCAATTTACAAGTAGAATAGATTGATAATATGTAGATATGTATATCATTTTGGTGGGCTCAAATTGGGTCAGGTTGGGCCCAAGCTGCTCAAGACCTCAACACATGCCCAACCTGAGTTTGAGTTAGGCCTGAGTTTTTTGGCCAAAGCCCCAACTTGAAGTTCAAAAGCTCAAGCCCAACCTGTGCAAAATCTTTGGTTGAGCCAGGTTGGGGCCACCCAAGTTGCACTCCTAGCTTCTTTTGCCTCAAATTCTTTTAACAAAGCCCGTGCAGCACATGGGTCCCTGCTAGTATATTCATAAGTTGTTTCTTTTCCTGCTTTATTTATGAAGCACTTGTTTCAGGCTTCAACTCAGTCCTTCTATAACTAAGGTTAACATAGATGAACTATTAATCCTAGTAAATATTCTGATTTTTTCCAGCTATTGCATTTCAGTCTATGTTACTATGAATGAGGAGTGGTTTCCAACTAGGATAAAAGAGCAATAAAACATATTGAACATTCAAGGTACTTTTTTCCCCCTACCTGATGGCCAAATGGTATTGCCTTCAGTGATCAGCCAGTACTAGGCAGAAGGTGGAGGTTGTGCAATAATCCGACAAAGAACTTTTTTTTTTGAACAATTAAGCATATGCAATTCTACAATCTTCTTATAGGTACCCCACCTGTTTATTGACGTGAATTTTTTCTATTATTTATTTGCAGATATGAGGAAACCAAAGTTGGCTGCTGAAATTGCAAGGCAACTTCGTAAGTTCCACGAGGTGGAGATTCCGGGCTCTAAAGAACCTCAACTGTGGAATGACATCTTCAAGTTTTTTGAGAAAGGTCCTTCATTGATTAGTCCTATTCCTAGCATATTTCAGTCCGAATATTGTTCATTTTACATGTATACTTGGATGGGCTTTCTAGACAAATTAGCACAGGGATATGCAGGACCTTGAAACCTTAATGAGTAAATTTAGGTGGCAGTCCAAAAGGGCTCCAGTGATCGCCACATCATTCTCATGTGGCAACTTTCAGCAAAATAGCATCCTGCAACGTGGCCAAAGAATGCCCCTTGTTGGTCTTTCTTTGTTTGAAGAAATTTGGAACTTCAATGTCTGACACTGCTTGGGGAAGAGTCTTAAATGTTTAGGAAATAGAGCTGAAATGACATGTGGCAAATCTAGAGGGTTTCTTTCTGCTGATAAGTATTCCTGAAAAATCTGTATTGGCTTCTGTATCATCCTTCCTTCCATGTGGCTGAAGGGAGGGGGGGAGGTGAGGATAGCAATTGCATCTAGACACCACCTTTAGAAAACCCATTTCTCTTCAAGCAAATACATAGTTATGTCTCTTAGTCAACACATGGGGTAGGGAGGAAAAATATCTGGAAGACACATTCAGATAAGTTCCATTATATGTATGTGCATATTTCATTCATTTCTTACCTTCCTTGAATTGGCAAATTGACTTCTTTAATTTTGACCTTTATCATTTAAACATTGTAGAAAAGTGTTGTTATGCATTTCATGCTCTTATTTCCACTTTATTTTTGCAGCTTCTGTCCTTAAATTTGATGAAATTGAGAAGCAGAGACAATATGATACGATTTCATTCAAGGAAGTTCATGATGCGATTGTTGAACTCAAGGTGGTACTTCTTGTTCTGGAATTACGTGCATGTATATTGTGATTATTATTAACAACTTTTTGGTCATTATATTTGAAGGTCAAACATCTTTAGATTAGAATGGTAAGAGACCATCCTTTGTCCAGCTTACATATTACGCATCCAGAACATGGGCCTGGAAAGTTTTAATTTTTGCCTAGAATTTCTTTTAATAAGATCCATCAACTAGTGGGGGTCCTAAAATGTGCTTATTATGTTCCACATGCAAAAGAGGCAGGTGGAAATTTCGTTTCCATGCTTGTATCTAGATTAGATATCCATCAAGAAATGGAATGTCATAAAATTTATGTATTGTGTCACTCATTGAAAATGTGAATCAATCAAGTTCTTTTTAATTTTTTTATAGCTGTGAAAAAGTAATTCTGCCTTTTGTGGTAACCATTTTTGTTCAGAATGGTGGCGCTTATTTTTCCATACTTATGCTAGTAGTTGATGAAATATGAATGCAACAAATAGTTCATGTCATTTTTTCTGCAGACTCTGCAGAGACCATGGTTTTGAAAAAGTAGTCCACATGGTAGATGGGATGAATCACTGATCAATTTTCCAACTTCAACAGTTCTTAGGACAGGAAGAAACAGCATGGAAACATGCTTTTTTCCATTTTTAATTTATGTATCTTCAGTAGGTAACCATGTAAAGAAAATGTTGATAATGAAATTTAAACTCGATTGCCTACAAAACATTTATCTTCAGTAGTCAACCTCTTTCTAGATAACTTTTATAGTCTGAAACTCTCAGGCATATATAGGTGATACAGGCAATTGAATCAGAATTATTCTTTTTTTTTTCCTTTTTCAAAATAATTGGTTATATTAGATGGTTTAATTGGTAGGTCTCTTCCAATAAATGCTTAAATAACTCAAGCCTATCTGCTGTTTGGTGACCTACATTTGTGATTATCCCTATGCAATTTTATTTATCTTGACTCATATGTTCATAGGGATGTATCCCTTGATAGCGTAGAGTGGTGAAACAGGATTCATGTAGCTGATTTGAGATAAGGCTTTGTTGAGTAGCTTATGTTTATATTTTGGTACCATGATTTGTGATACCATCATTATCATCAAGGCCTTGCGGCAACAATTTGTGGGTCCCTTCCAACCTGGCGAACCGTCTCTCACCAGATAGGCGCAACCCGAGATACCTGAAGTCTAGTGATGAGAACAGAACAGTGCTTGAAGATTGGTTGAGTGAACAAAACAGCAATGGCAATTCTGATAGAGACGAAATGCTAAATCTGGGAAGTTTGTCTCCGAAAAGCAACAATGATCTTCTTGAAACAGAAAGTTTGCATACAGAGTTGGTGTTTTTAGAGGAAGAGACTGAAGAGGCAGCTGGCGGGAAGACTAGGAATGGTGAAGAAATTGGTTCTAAAGCTGTGAAAACTCCTCCTCCCTTCGTCGAGGGAGCTGACCCTGAGTCTAATGAATTACAGGATGTTGGTGGAGAGGGACAAGAATCGGCCATGAGGATGGATGCGGGTACTCCAGTGTCGGAAACACAGAGAAAGGTTTTCCAAGTGGGTAGGTCGTCAGGAAGTGATTCTTTCACCATGTCTACTTCACAACCTTGTCCAAAAAGGGGAAAGGCCTTAAAACCATTTGCCGCCTGTCAGCAAGTCATTTCCAGTGATTCCAGTCCTACCCCCGTTCTATCAGGTATGGGTGTCAATTCTGTTTTAGGTACTGACTTGTTTGCTACGCCTGTAACAGATATCCCAGCTTCCCATCCAGGAGTTTATGATGCAAGAGAGAGGGTGATAGTGGAAGGAGGAGAGAGGGTGTTGGAAGGAAGTAGTAAGGGGGAGGCGGATAGAATTTGGGAGTTAATCTGTACAATGATGGAGGAACAAAATAAAAAGGAAGGACTCGTAGAAAGATGTTGTAGCTAAAATAAGTGTGAGAAGGGTAAAATTCTTTTTCAAACATTGGCTAGAAAGGATGGAGAAATTGGGAAGGGGGGGAAAAGAGGAACAAATAAGAAAAAAAGATCTGAAGTGGAAAGGCTAATTTCAGACATTGAGGGGGATTTAGAATTCAGTGGTAGAGGGGATAGGAGGAAGGGCCTAAAATGAGGAGAATATGGCCTATTATTGGGTTCCTTTGCTTTTTTGTATCGATGAAAATTATTAGCTGGAATGTAAGAGGGTTAGGGAGTGCAAGGAAGAGAAGGGCGATCAAAGACCTACTCCGAAGGAAAAAACCTGATATTGTGCTGTTACAAGAATCCAAACTGATGGAATTAGATGGGAGATGGGTTAGGAGTTTTTGGAGGTCTAGAGGTTTAGGTTGGAGCTCATCTCCTTCTTGGGGAGCCTCGGGGGGGATTGTAACACTGTGGAGGGAGGATGTGGTGGAAGTAGTGGAAGAATTGATAGGCAGATTCTCAGTTTCCATTAAGTGCAAGAATGTAGAAAGTGGGTGTGTATGGGTCTTAACCAATGTTTATGGCCCTAATTCCTATAGAGAGAGGAATGAGATGTGGGAGGAATTATATGCAATCAAGGGGCTATGGGATGGTCCTTGGTGCCTGGGCGGGGATTTTAACATCATTAGATTCTCTGATGAAACTAGTAATCCCCAACAGGTAATCTCAACAAGCATGAGGAAATTTAATGGTTTTATTGAAGATTGTGAACTGAAGGAAATACCTCTGTTGCAAGCTAGTTACACTTGGTCCAACCTTCAGGAAACCCCTTTGTGCTCGAAGTTGGATAGATTCCTTTTTAACCTTGCCTGGGAGAATAATTTGGAAAACTTCGTTGCTAGGGCATTACCCAGGGTCACCTCCGATCACTGTCCTATCCAAATAGGAACTGAGTATTTTCCTATAGGACCCAAACCTTTTAGATTCAAAAATATGTGGCTTATTCATCTAGATTTTGTGAAAAAAGTGAAGGAGTGGTGGGGTGAGGAGGAGAGGGGGGTAAGATGGAAGGGGATCAAGTTCCATAAGAAATTAAAAAGGTTGAGAGCCAAAATAAAAGAGTGGAATGGAGATCAGTTTGGTAGAATTGAGGAGCAAAAATTGGGCCTAATCTCTCGAATAGAGAATTTGGATGTAAAGGAATCTCACAATGGGCTGACCGAGGAGGACAGAGTGTTAAGGAGACAATTAAAAAAGGAGTTGGAAGAAGTGTTATTGAGGGAAGAAATTAGTTGGAGACAAAAATCTAGACACAAGTGGATTAAGGAAGGCGATGGGAATACTAGATTCTTCCATGATTTGGCAAATGGGAGACGGAGAAAGAATTTTGTGACCAAGCTAGAGATAGGAGAGGAGGTGATTACCAACCAGGATGACATAGCCAGAAAATTTGTGGACCACTTCAAATCGATTTATAGAAGGCCTTTGAGTGAGAGAACAGTCATGGAAAGAGTGGATTGGCCAAGAATTGATGGAGTGGCAAGGTGGCTGGAAAGGAATTTCGAGGAAGAAGAGATTAAGAAAGGTGTCTTTCTAATGGATAGATCCAAGGCTCCGGGTCCAGATGGCTTTACAATGGGTTTTTATCAAGACTGTTGGGAGGTGTTGAAAGAGGATCTAGCTGAAGTCTTTAAGGAATTTGCAGACAATCACACTATAAACCCTGGAATTAATGCCACCTTTTTGGCCTTGATACCTAAGAAGAATGATGCCAACCACCCAAAAGATTATAGGCCTATTAGTCTGGTGACAAGCATCTATAAAATTTTGGCTAAAGTGCTCTCATTGAGGATCAAAACAGCCCTCCCTACCATCATTAGTGAAACTCAGGGGGCTTTCATTCAAGGGCAACAAATAACAGATCAGATCTTAATTTCAAATGAGTGTGTGGAGGAAATGAAAAGGTCTAGTAGGAAAGGATTCATTTGTAAATTGGATCTTGAAAAGGCCTATGATTTAGTGGACTGGGAGTTTCTATTAGAGGTTATGCGAAATGGTGGATTTGGGTACAAGTAGTGTAGTTGGATCTTTGGTGTATCAGTACTTGTCACTACTCTATTCTGGTAAATGGTACAGTGAGGGATTTTTTTCCAGCTTGCAGGGGTGTCAGGTAAGGGGATCCACTTTCACCCTTCCTTTTTACCTTAGTAACTGATGTGATTAGTAGGATCATTACTAAGACTGACAGCGAAGATGCCATTAGGGGTTGGAGAATAGGGAGACACCAAGTCCCCGTCACCCACCTTCAGTTTGCAGACGACCTAATGATTTTTTGTGAAGGAGGTCTTAGTGAAAAGGTAGCAAACCTAAAGGAGCTAATAAAAGGATTTGAAAGTGTCTCTAATTTGAGAATAAATCTGGAAAAGAGTTGCGTAGCAGGTATAAATTTGGAGGTAGGGGAGGTCGAGGCTATTGCGGAGTGTCTTGAGTGTTCCACCTCTGCTTGGCCTATGTCTTATTTAGGGCTTCCTTTAGGGGCAAATCCTAGGGAGAGTAGATTTTGGACCCGTGTTAGAAAAGTTTGAGAAGAGATTAGTCTCATGGAAGAGGAACTATATCTCTTTAGGAGGAAGAATTACCCTAATAAGAGCTACCTTGGCTAACTTACCTACCTATTATTTGTCTGTCTTTAGGATACCAGTTAGGGAAGCTAGGAAGCTGGAGAAGTTGATGAGGTACTTCTTATGGGAGCCGGGACAAGAGAGAAAGGATCACTTGGTTAATTGGGAAATTGTGTGCAGAAGTAAAGAAGAGGGGGGTTTGGGAATTGGGAGGGTAACTAGAAAGAATCAAGCTCTATTAGGGAAATGGTTGTGGAGATGGCCTTTGGAAAGAGAGAGATTGTGGCATGAAGTGGTGGGAAGCATTCATGGGAGGTCAGAGAATGGATGGGATGCTGGTGTATCGAGGCAAGCTAACCTAGCAGCACCTTGGAAGGCTATTCACAACACCCTTCCTCAATTCCTCAAGTTTATTAGGTATGAAGTTTGTTCTGGCAACTCTATCCTTTTTTGGGAGGATATTTGGGTAGGAGACTCACCGTTAAAGGATTTGTTCCCTTCGCTTTTTTCTATTTCTTTGTACAAAAAAGTGGTGGTCTCAAAATTTGTCTCACCTTTGGGAACACCCTTAGATCCTACTTGGGATTTTGGGTTTCGTAGAGGATTTAGGGATGCTGAAATTGAATCTCTTTCTTTTTTGCTTGGGTGTCTTAATCATGTTTGTTTGGATCCCTCCAGGCCAGATAAGAGGGTTTGGACTCCTAGACCCAATGGAACCTTCACTTGTGCTTCTTTTTTCAAGTCCATCTCTCAACTTTCTACTCACCAACCCTTTCCGTCAAAAGAAATTTGGTGTAGGCCAGTTCCCCCAAAAATTATGGCTTTTTGTTGGGAAGTTTTCCATGGGAAAGTAAACACTTTAGACAACCTACAAAACAGAAGACCTTTTCTCTGTATTTCTCCTAATTGGTGTATCCTCTGTAGAGCTCACGGTGAGGATTGTTACCATCTATTAGTATCTTGTCCCTTTTCTACAGACCTTTGGGCTTGGCTACTTTTGTTGTTTGGGGGTAGTTGGAGTCTACCAGCAGAAGTTCACATGCTCTTCAACTATTCTACCTTTTATTGGCCTACAAAAATAGGGAGAATTATGTGGAGATGTGCTCGTGCTGCCTTGACTTGGACTCTTTGGGAAGAAAGGAATCTCAAAATTTTTCAAGATAAGGAAAGGAACAACCAAGACTTGAAAGACTGTGTGTTAAACAGGGCCATACATTGGCTGAAGACCTTGGAAATCTTTCATCAATTCTCCTTTAATGACATTTGGAGAAATTGGTCAGCAGTAGCAAGGTGTTCATCTTTAAAGGCCAAATCAATTACAAGCTGGTCTCCTCCACCCGAAGGCTCAATTAAGTTGAACTTTGATGGAAGCAGCATGGGTAATCCAGGATTATCCGGAGTGGGGGGTGCTTTGAGAAATGAGAAGGGAGAGATTTTGTTGCTCTACTCAGGTCCTTTGGGAATTGGGAATTCCATTAGGACAGAACTTTTAGCTGCTGTACAAGGGGCCCAATTTGCAAACCAGCTGGGGGTACAACACCTAATAATCGAGGGGGATTCCAAAGTGGTGGTGGGTTGGTTGAAAAATTCTGAAGAGGCTATGTGGCGATACAAGAATGAAATGAAGAAATTTAGTTGGTTGACAAGGAATATGTTGGTCAATGTACAATGGGTGGGGAGATCAGCAAATACCTTGTCAGATGTGTTAGCTAAGCAAGGGGTAAATAGGGAAGAATTATTTTAGGCTTAGTTGTGATTCTTGTTTTTCTTTCCTAGTTTACTTGTAAATTTCAAGGAGGGGCTGCAGCTCGCGCCTCTCGTTGGGATGATGTATGAATTCACTCTAATTTGCTTCTGAATCAATAAACTTATTATTATTCGTCAAAAAACAATTTGTGGTTGGAACCTGAATCTTGTTCATATGTTATCTCACTAATCTGACCCACATCCTTCTAGCATTCTCTTTAGACTTGTGAATCTTCAGTGTCCACCTGGATGATTATTTTCAGTGTTATTTTTTTGGTAAATGATTAATACTTTATTGATATCAAGAGCTTAAATCAGTACTAGCATCCCTTTGAGAGGTGCGAGTTGTGATCTCCCCCAAATCTAGAACAAAAAGAAAGAGATTAAAAGCAAATTACAGCTGAGCCCAGTATAAAGTATCATTGTTTGTCCCTTGTTTGGCAAGACAATCAACCAAAGAATTTGCTAATCTTCTGAGCCAGTGTACTCTTACATTCATGTCCCTTGTATGCCATTTAAATTTCTTGATTTCATCTCTATAATACCAGGGAACAGAATCCCAGTTTTTGCAGCCATCCACCACCACCTTGGGATCTCCTTCTATTATCAAACTTACTAGGCTAAGCTAATTATAAAAAAAAAAAAAAACTAGGCTAAGTTGGTGAGTAATCTGAATTCCTTGTAATGCAGCAAGCAATTCCGCCCTAGTAGAATCTCCTTCCCCCACTGGTCTCGAGAAAAGTGCCAAGATGTTCCCATCCTTGTTTCTCACCACCCCACCTACACCAGACCGGCCTGGATTTGCTTGACTGCTGACATCGAAATTCAGTTTTAAGCACTCTTCTGGAGGTGGTGTCCAATCTAAATGTGTTCTAACCTTCTGAGAACTGCTGTTTGCCACCTCCCTCCAGTTTCTCCAAAAATCATCGAAGGAAAACTGATGAAAACAGTCCATGGTTTTTAGCCAATATATCACCCTGGTCATCAGAAACTCCTTGATTTCTTGTATGCTTCTTTCCTTTTCCTGAAAAATTTTTGTATTTCTCTCTTCCCAAATAGACCAAATCAAAGCTTCTCTTGTAAACCTCCACATTATTCTTCCTCCTTTTTTGGTCGACACAAAAGTAGATGGGTTAAATAACAAATGTAACTCTGAAGGGAGATTCCACCTCCACATTATTTTCCTATTTTCAGTGTTAAAAATCAGTTTTTCTTTGCATATCACCTATAATGGATATTACTTTCCGATGGATTACTGTTTTGCCTTTTTTAAGTCTTGTCCTTGATCCATTTTAACATACTTATCTATTTCATCAACTTGTTTTCCATTGATGCTCAATATTCTAGTTTTATAGCATGGCTGGTTTTAATTTTGTCCTATTATATTTATATTTTAGTGACCGTAGGCATTGGTCATGTGACATTCTAAAAGCATATCTGTAATTCAACCCCATTGTATGGTTACATGGAAACATCCTTTCTCTCTCTCTCTCTCTCTCTCCCCCTCTTCATCCTCTCTCTGCAATGTCAATCAAACCAAAATAACAGAAATGGTCTCTTTGAACAGTTTCTTACCATTGATCTCAACTAGGATCTCATCCGTTTGTGTTGGTTATCAAATGCTAATTTAATTATGGATTGTTGGTTCTAAGAGCTATATACCTATTGAAGGAAAAATGATGCATGATTATTCAACAGGGTCTAACAGACGTTTTAGATGCTCCTGTGGTATTTGCTCATAATGACCTGCTGTCTGGAAATTTGATGCTTAATGATGATGAAGGTAAATGCAATTATCCTTTCTCCATCAGCTGCAATTTTGCGTTGTTTTGGTCAAGAAGTTAGTTCCCCTAATTTTCTACTACAGCTTCAACTAAGGGTCCATTTGATTATACCTGAAGTGGCTGAACTGAATTGCTTATTGCTTTATCTTTTAGTTAGAAGTCATTAAGTAGGTTATGAACTCCTTAATGGCTGAATGGCATGTTGTATTGATTACTACATCCTTAAATATTTTATCATATTACTATTTTATCCACTAAAAGATATTTTTTATTGATCAATAACATCCACTAAAAGATAATGCAACAAGTCATTGAGCTCAGCCACTACAGCCAATTATCTCCTTAAGTATATAATCATTGTTACACTTCAGTCTTCATGCATCTTAATGAGCTACTAAGCAAGTTAAACTGTATTATCAGTTTATGCTTTTTTCCCCTTAATTATCATATGTAACTATAAATAAGCAACAGTAAGGTATGCATTGTAAGTAAGAATGATATATTATCAAAGTCATGCATACAGATGGTGCGCAGGGTTGAGATCCTATTAGTCAATGGGTCCTGCCTGATTTTCTCCCTTTGCAGACAATGGTTGAATGAGATGATTTGTCTGTTCTATTTGGTTCCTCAATATTTCAAAAAAAGAGGTATGACAAAAAGACCACAATGAAGCTACAAGAAGGATAATGAATCAGATGCTTAATCTTAATCAAGTATTAGGCGTCAGTGAAGCAGGTGTCCAAGGTATGAACTATCTAATGGTGGATTTAATGATAATCATGTCCTTGATGTGATCCAACACTAAAAAATATCCTTGTAAGCTATATATTATGGTACCTAGATTCCTCTATTACCTGATGTGGTTTGCACAATGTATCAGGTTTCCTTGCATTAGTATTTTTTGGTTAGAAAGATATTTCTTTTGTTTCTGACTTCAATGTTAATGGGCTTCCAGAAAAACTTTACTTCATTGATTTTGAGTACGGATCTTACAGCTATAGAGGCTATGATATTGGGAACCACTTCAATGAATATGCAGGCTTTGATTGTGACTACAACTTGTATGATTTTTTCTCCCCCTCCCTACTGGGCTTCATTTTCCTTTCAAAATTAGATTAGATGTATAATTATATAAGATGGGTCTTATTATAAAAATTATATAACAAGGTGTTGGATCTGTGGTTCCAATGTAGGTATCCAGATAAGGATGAACAGTATCATTTCTTTCGGCATTATTTACAACCCGAAAACCCTGAGGAGGTAGGCAACTTGTATAGCAACTCTATTGGAAGTAGTCTTTAAATTATATAATGCTTATGTGTTGCTAGCTGGATTTCTTGTGTGAGGTCTTTCTTTTTTTCATCTGAGATAATGTTGTACCGAGGAAATGACTCATGGCCTAAGTTGTAAAGATCACTGCAGTCCATAAACAAGTCCAAGATTCTACCATAATGCCAAGCAGTTACACCTATACTGCAGACTATAATTACCATTTTATTTGATGAAAAACGTTGGCAGATTCTAAGCATATATGGTTTTCTGTTTGTTGTTGCTTAGACGCATTAGCTGAAGTGGTTATATAAGAGTAATCTGTTGTTTTACGTTTAATCTGCTACTTGCAGTCTCCTGACAATTTAATCCAATTTTTGAAGCAGTAATTAATAGTGTAGAGGCATTTTGTTGTTGTGGTAGTGGCTGTAGTTGTGTCTGTGGGCTTAAGCTGCTGTTGCTGTTCTATGTTCTCTTGCTTGTTTATCTGTTTCTTTCTAGCTTTAAAGTTTTTTTTTTCACTACTAATTTCAAGCTTAAAAGTTGATATGTGTATTCATTTCCACACATGAACCCACATCATAACAATGGCTTTCAATTAATTATTCCATTTTGTATAGGAATTTACCTTGTTCAGTTGACATAAGTTTAGTTAGAAGCATCTACAACTGAACATTCTCTGCATACCAGGTATCAGTCAAATATCTTGAAGTTTTATATGTTGAGACCACTTCTTTTGCGTTAGCTTCACACTTGTATTGGGCTCTATGGGCATTGATACAGGTAATGTCCAGTTCTTGCTCTCTGCTGCTACACAGGCCCAGGAAGGTAGAATATGACATCCATTTTCAATTCAAACTTATTCTGTTGTTGAAATTGATTGCAGGCAAAGGTTTCTCCCGTTGATTTTGATTATCTTGGCTACTTCTTCCTGCGCTACAATGAATACAAAAAGCAGAAGGAGAAATACTTCTCACTAGCAAGATCTTATCTTGCAGGATCCAAGACTGAGTGAATTTTCCATCTTACAAGCTGTGTTTCTTCATTATTGATGTAAACTTCTGTTGTAGTATTCGTAAAGAGAGCTCATTTAGTGATCTAGATCTTCTGTTGAGCTTTTCTTGTAAAGTATCTAAATCTTTGTAGCTGTAATCTGTAACTGAGAAGGTTATGGGGCTTCTGATTCTTTTTGTTGTAGTTCTGAATGATGATGATGCTGAAGTTACTGCTTTTGCTAACGTGGCTGTTGTTTTTGTTTTAAGAACAAAACCATATATATTGGCGAAGACCCCTTTGACTTCCCATAATTCCATACTTGTGCATGTTTTATGCAGTTAAAAAGAGTTACCTTCATGGCTTCACCAAATAAAGGAAAGGAAAAAAAAAACCCTATCATACAAAATGACTTGTAAGTTATAACAACTGAGATGGTGTTCCGTATCGATGTAACTTTTCAGAGAAACGGTGCCAGCTCAGTATCATAGAGACGTGTTTAACAAAAAAAAAAAAGCCAAAAAAGTTATTTGGTTGAGCTGTTTATCAAAAAAAACGCCAAATGTGATGTTTTTTCATTTTCAAGACTGTTTTTTTACTGTTTGGCTTATATAATGTTGCCTAATGGTGCTGGGGTGTAAAAAAATTGTCTCGTTTTTTAAAACAATCATACAAAACATTTATTTTATAAATACCATTGATATTAAACAACCGCCGAATCAGGGTGCTCTTCTATTTGTTTATTCCCTTTCTGACGACCCTTTTTGACCATTCTTCCCATGATGGACAAATTCCAACGTAATCAACTTTATTTTCTTGAGTGCATAATCCAGTTACATGTTGCATGTAAAATGGACCAAGCTCTTCTGATATCATGCATTATTTCTTTACTCACCAATTACTCAACAAGTTGGCATGATATATCATTGGGCCATGGCCATTACTACGGAGGACACAGGTTTGATCTCGTGCCTCTTATTTGGAGGGGTGGTGTCGTGGTGCCAAGCGACCTTCTCCATTAATGGGCCATTGGTCATGTTCTCAAAGAATGAGCACCAAGTTTTCACTGGCTATTTTCGAAAGGGAGTTTGGTGCTATAGAGTCATATCTCGCTGAAGTAGAATCCATATATTCCTCAGCTACTGAAATTTAGGAATCTAATGAATATCATCTTGTAAGGAAATCATTCATTTTCTTTTGTTTTACTATCTGCAAGTGCAAGTGGTCCTCATAAAGTCATAAATCTTTGAATGGCCAATGGGGCCTTCACATGCACATAATTCCACAAAAGTTTGAAATGCCTTTCTGAAAAGTCAGCCATAGAAATCTCTAATCTCAAAAGTCAACCACAGAAGTCTATTGTAAGATATATACATGGTTCAACTTCAAAGTATTGATACTCGCGTTTTTACAGGGTGCTCTTTTTTTTTTTTTTTTAATTTTTAGTTACTTCCATTCAACAAGCAAACCAACAAGCTACAAGGAAACACACTACACTAAAAACACAGAAAACCAACTACAGCAGAAGCTAAAAGAGCAGCAGTATGGTCTAAACTCTAAAGGCACCAGTCAACACTTCCCCCAACCACCGAGGGCAGGAGTTAAAAACACAACCATTACTAATTAAACTCCGTTGAGCTGCATGATGAGCAGCTTTATTACCCTCTTCACATGGAAAAAAAGAAATAATTAACCAACAGAGGCTTCAAGAGGAGAGAACAGTTTCAGTCCTCACAAGACCGTGTTCACAGCCACTTGCAACCGTGTATTGGAAAGACCCCCGTATTTTGTATGTTTTTATTTATAGGGAGATATTTTCAATGCACATCTACAAGTGGCTGTGAGGATGGTGTGAATAGTCTGTGAAGACTGAATTTGAGTTCTCAAGAGGATGTCTCTGACGAATTCACATCTGCCCCCCACAGAATGCACCCCAAAAACGTCTCACAGCACATTCCAACCATGTATTGGGAACATCTCCCAATGACAAGTACGGGAAATGTTTTCAATGCACCCTGAAATGTGTATGTGGGGCGGTTTTGGGGCACGCTCTGTGGGGGGCAGATGTGAACACGTCTTTGACTAGAAACATTATTTCCACGTGCAATCCTTTCCCTGGCTAAGCAAACCATCAATAATAGATTTTAATTATCAATTTCAATAACCAAAGGCGAAATACCCAGAACTGAGACCACCTTCAAGGCTTTAAAAATGGCACGAGCTTCTGCCTGAAGAGCAGAAGAGGCCTTGCAATTTTCAAAGCTCACAGCAACAAATCTACCTTGCCTGTTTTAAAAGCCCCATCCCCTTTAAATTTGATAAAAATCATAAAATCACTGCTGGGGGGTTTCCAAAAGGAGATCGAGTCTGAGACTCTGAGGAGATCTCAGGGCCTGTTTGGTTCACGGGAAAAGGGATCTGGATTCGGAACTGGAGGGGCCCATTCCGATTCCAACTGTTTGATTGGATGGAATCAGAATCTCATTCTTAATCTTGGTGGAATAACATTCTCCCATTTGAGGGAATGGTCATTCCCTCCCCTTCCCTTGGGAGTAAAATCTTATTTCAGCTGATTTTAATTCTTATTCTGATTCATGTCTGAACCAAATAGATTATGGGAATAAACTATTTTGATTCTGATTCCAACTATGAACCAAGCAGACCCTCACCCTATGAATTAAAAGACAATGAATTGGGACTAGAGTCCAAGAAGAAAGAAAGCATTTTTGTGGAAAAGCCTAATATTCCACGACATGATGACAACAAACATCATAAGCTCAGTCCTTATATGCTCTTGCAACCTGCATATATTAATCCAAGCCGAAAACCAATCCTTAAAAAGAAGCATTTGCAGGTACATTATAGAAATTGAGACCTAGCTCGCACCCAAACCATGCGCTCCTAGCACGGTCACATTTGATCAATGTATAAACTATGGCTCTCTCCACGACACATTTCCAGCACTGTTAATGTGGCATGGAGTTCATATGAACTACCGTCTCACGCAGGAAGAGAAAAAGCATTGTTGGCGTCGGAATCCATTAGTGTTGTGAGCACTGAGCAGAGAAGATACAATTATGATGCCAGAAAATGCTTTCAGGGCTTGTTTGGTTTGTGGGAATAGGGGTCTGGAATCGGCCATTCCAATTCCAACTGTTTGGTTGACTGGAATTGGAATCTCATTTTCATTCCTGGTAGAATGGCATTCTCCCAGGGAGAATAGGCCATTCCCTCCCCCTCTCTTGGGAATTAAATCCCATTCCAGCAGATTCCAATTCCCATTCTGATTCCTCTATGAACCAAACAAACTATGATGGTAGACCATTCCAATTCTGATTCCATCAGATTTTGATTCCAATTCTGATTCAGATTCCAACTGTAAAGCAAACGGACCCTTACTGTTTTTCTCTCCCATAAGAAATATGATGGTACCAAAATTTTGGTTGTTAACATTGGAAAATTAATTTTCTCTACGAGATTACCAATCCAGTGGTTATAAATCGGAGAACCTAGTAGATTATAAACATCATAATGCATTGGTTGCTTCAAACTTCTGTAAACAGAAAAACAGTTGGCTCTAGACATTCACGCTAGAGCAAACAGGAAAAAATGGTGTTGGGACCGATAAGCTATAATTAACAGCTTTATTTTGCTTCAAATCAAATTTGGATTCATTGATTACACAAAAAACCAGCATGATTAGATCCATTTGAACCACCTGATTGATGCATCATTTGTTTTTTAGCTTCAAAGACACATTCTGGTTAAGAATTTAACCTGATCTTTGGTCCAGTTGATCTTCAAGGCAGTACACGTTGAATGGTGGGTCTGATGATCCTAATCTAGGATAGGTGATGACAATTCAGCTTAACAGGTCTTTGATCTTTGGGTGTGTTTACATGGATTGAGGTGATGGTTTAAAACACTTCATTAGGCATTAGCCTTCCACCTCTGACAAGTAGCCCATTGACTCAGTCACCGGGACTCTTGGTTTAGCCGGCCAATGACGGGTGAAGATCCATCCATTAATGGAGCAAAATAAGGTTGCAGATGGTCACATCTACGATCTACCCTTGTTATCAACATGATATTTCTCGTAGATTGTACAAGAGATGAGGGAAAAAAAGGGACTATAATTTCTTCAATTTTCTACCATGTAAGGCTATGGGTATAATATTGTAGTATAATATAACAAACTCAGAACGAAAAACAGGCATCATCCATAAAGCACCTTGCTTCTACAGATGATCATAGCTTCAAACAATTGCACTGCTATCGGTTTATTCTCCTACTTGATTTTCTTTTCTTATCTCCCGTGCCCAGTTTCATCGGATCAAGAGATATCAAGTCTGGACTGTGTTGATATCTCGGGTGTTCTAAGCTTGAAGAACCTGACAGTGAAGAATATGGCTTTTCAGGCGGCTACGGCCGGCGATGCTTGACCAGAGGTTTGTCACGAAGGTCTTGAACTGCCCCTTGCCTGCAATTGTCTCCCACAGATGTTCTGTAGCAGCCCCATTTGCATCATCAGCCTTTGAAACGTCCACCATGGATATACTCATGTTGTTACGGATGATGCACAGCTTCCCATTCAGAGGGACAAGTGCAGCTGCTTCCAAGGCTCGGGAACTCCCCAGGTGCATTTTACTGTCAATGTGCTTGCTCCAAGAATCACTGGCTTCATCAAAGACCCTCAGCTTGCAACCATCCTTGCAATCCAAGGCATAGAGCTGCCCATTGAGAGCAGTACTAGGGTTTCGCCAGCCTGCAACCATACCATTATAGACTGGGTACCAACTATCAGTCTCAGGGTGGTAGACCTCGCTCAAAACCTGGCGGTGAGGCCCCAGGCCCTTCAGGAACCACCTTCCCTCATAGACAACTCCAATGAATGGCACCATTGCAGTACTCATATCTGCAATGAAGGACCACCTGTTCTTGTTTGGATCATATACCTCTGCTGACCTCAGGAATCTATGGGCTCCCTCGCTCTCCCCCCCAGCAACATACAAGCAGTTGTTTATGACGCAGGAACCAAAAAAATGCCGCCGTCGTAGCATATCCGGTGCTCGGTGCCATTTATTTGTCCTGGCGCTGTAAAAGATGACTCGTCTCATTGATCCTTTGATTGGGTCTTTTCCACCAAACAGGTAAAGGTGACATCCACTGAGAACAGCACATCCAAACCCAAGGGCTTCAGCATACTCTCCAGGAACAGGAGGCAGGGGCTGCCAGAGCTGGTATATGGGGTCAAAGGCATGCCATGAGATCTTCCCATCCCGGTCTCTCTTTATCACGTAAATCCATTCTTCTGCAATACCAAGGTTCTTCCGGAGGGAATAAAAGAAGTTCCCTGCTAGGAGGCGGTACCACCTCTTGCAGACTAGCCTTAGCTTCCTGTGCTCAACCCGTGGGACCCTGATCAAGCAAGCAATAGCCAGATCATCAGGGAGTCCAGGGAGTAGAGGAGATTGGTTCCGAACCCTTTCACCACGAGCTGCCTTCTGCCTAGTGGGGTGAATAGATGGTCTGATGTCGGGCTGAATGCAGATCTTTGTTCCTGAAACAAATTTCTTTGCCCCAGCAACAGTTTTCAGGCCTGCATCTACTCTACAGAAACATGCGGTGGTATCAACCTGTAGAACTTCTCCTCTTTAATTCTCTTGATTTTTCTAGAATAGCAATTCAATAAAAATACAAACTTGGTACTAACAACCAAAAATAGAAAGAACATCCATTTAGACACCAACAATTTAGGAGTATATCTCGGATACATCATTTCAGTTCAGGTAATTTTTGATGCAGGAAAGTTATGAGATATTGCCTCAAATTAGTATGAAATAACAGAAAGCATCAACTTTCAGATGGGTAAATTGTGAGTTTTCTGTTAACAAACCACTGTTCCCGGGTTGAGATGTGGCTATCAAGGGCGGGAAACATGAATACATGTAATTTATTTTTATTTTTTCAAAATTCTCAATTCCGAAACCAATCATTAACTCAACCAGATTAGGAACCGTGTTTCTAACAGGTTAACCATCCTATTCCTACCAACTTTATTTTTTTATCAAAATCTTTTGATCGATTCATCTTTTATCAGTTTGTTTGTAATTCTGAAAAAAAAAAGAAAAAGGGGAAAAGTGAAAGGCAGATGAAAGAAATGTAACAAACAAGTAAATGCAGAAAATGAATAAAAGAAGGGTCTGAGCTCTGAGACAAATGACATACAAAGGCATTTCCAGCGCTGAATTCAAAAAAAAAAGAAAAAAAGCAAAGTAGAGAAAGTAATCAACTTACCAGCGGAGGTTGAATTCCTCTCTCCATTTTTCCACATTCAAAAGCTTACCAATCCGAACTAATTAACATCTCCCTATCTTCAAAATCCACTTCAAGATCAAATAAGTTACTTTCAAACAATGGAAAAGAATAGACCGATCAGAACATGTCACCAATGATAGAAAAAACTGAACAGTTACTGTCTCTTCAATTCTTCATCTCCAAAACCCACCTTCAAAATCAAAAACCCATCACAGGAAGAAGCTAATAGAATCCCTCAACCAGCTTTTTACAGCAGCAACAGGGAAATTCCTAGGCTCGTCCACTGATCAGGCGCCGAAAGTAGGGAAAGATCCCTCTCCTTTGCAGCCCACCTTATCAGAAAGGTTCAATGGACAATCCATAAAGCCCAAATGAACCTTGTTGTTCAGAAACCGAGTCTCACTCACCATATGTCCATCTCCCAAAGCGAGAGTCAAAAAAACATGACAAAATGACACTCCGCGTTCCTTGTTCCTCGCAGAGAAAACTGCAAACCCTAATCTATACCGTCAGTCACAAACAGAACAAGGACATCTCTCCAAGGCTCCAACTCCGAAACCCACAACCAAAATCAAACAGCTATCTCGAAACTCCTAAAAGAACCCTTTGCCGCGTCTTTTACGAAGGAAACAAGAAAGACCACAAACTCCACGCTCCCTTCCTCCTCAGAAACCCACAACACTAAAGCAAAAGATGCAAGCACTGAAAGAGGAGAGAGGGGTCTCACTTACATTAATCCTCGGTGAAGAAAGGGGCCCATCACCCCAACGGCGCAACCTAACAAACGCTAGACGTGTTTAAGAAGAAGCGATGGGTAACCCACAAAGAGGCAAAAGAGAACCTAAACCATTAAGAGAGAGAGAGAGAGAGATGGAGGGGAAGAGATATAACTGACACTTTTTCTAGTCGTCTTCTTCTGCAGTGAGGAACAAAACGGCAAATTGATTGGATGATAGTTGTTGTTGCCTTTTGGAGTTGGGTTTTCTTGAGAGAGAGAGAGAACTGCAGCGACCCACATGTGTGGAAAATAATAAAACGAGAAATAGAAAGGTCAAGATGAGGGGTTGAGACTTATTAAAAATTGTAAGAAAAACAGAAAAAGAGTATGGACAAAGATACAAAAATATCATTAAGCTTCCCCACAACTCCACCAAATACTTTGCTTTTGGTTTAATTTCCTTTTTTCTAAGTCATGGACCCCACTTTTTTATACTTTGCCCATTCCACATAATGGTATTCTAGTCATTCAAGAACTTGGGTCCCACCCCCTGGCCCTGGTATTGAGATCTGAGTGTATGACAAAGCACATCTGATTAACATGGTGCCCTTGAGGAGCTTGGGGGTTGGAATCCAAGCCATTGGATTCTAATAACAAATGCACATCTCAAACTCACTACTTTCTTTTGCCCAGATTGGATGGTTGTGATCATTTGTTCTTTAGGTGAGACTTCTTTGGCCGCATCAGGAAAGTAGGTTCTTGCTGTGGTGCCTAGACTGCCATTACAATGTATAGAAGACTAATAATTTAGCATTCATTTGCATGGGATAAGAAGGCCTATTAGTCATCCAAATTGATGATTCACTCTTTTTGAGAAACAAACTGTATTTTAATCATTCACTAGTCTAGAGTCTAGTCCCACTTCCACACTCCCACCACAACTCAGACCATTGTCATTGTGGAATATGGATGTCCTTTTGATGCAGATCCTACATTTGGAAATGACTGAGATGGAAGGACTCTCTCTCTCTCTCAATCAAGTGGATCATGGTGCAATTATTTGTTCAAGAGAAAAGGGATAAGAGAATAATCATTCTGAAATATCAAACATTAATAATAAACGGAAATTATAGGCAGCTTACACTTAGCAGCAATTCACCCTTGGTTCAGCTCTCCTTTGATAGTAGGAAATGGGAAATCCTTCAAATCATCCAGTTTACAAACTGGTTCCAATTTAAGGGTGTTTGGGCACTTGGGGTTTGTTATATTTTGCCTTACTTTTGTTTGTTCAGCAGAAAATTTCTCATGCTTCAGCCTATGGAAGAACCTTAATCAACTAGAGGACCCTGTGGACTAGCTGGTGTTTTGGTAGCCCCTCCACGCTAGAGCTCTATTTCCCACCTTGAATTGGACTCATCTCAAGCAATACCCACCACTAACTTTCCTCGTGGCTAGAGGATGATGTTGTGTGTGTGGTGGACCTGGTGGTAGAGAAGTGGGTGGGCCATGTGGCCTCTATAACTCGCCATCTGTCTCATGTATTGAGCACTGGGGCCTAGAATGAGGGATGGGGCACTCCAAGAATTATCCAATGGGGGGTCCTGAGTCTGGAAACATGGGACAGGTTTATTGGGGCAAGCAGACCCATCTACAGACTACAGATACAAGCCCCCAGAACACACAAGATGTCAAGATTCTCCATTTGTGTTTGTCCTGGCACCACCAGTATAATTTAATATTAGGCTCTTTCTACAAGTTGAGAGAGTAAATTCCAATCCATCTAGACCATCCAGTAAATGGATCTCACCTACAATCTCTCCAGGATACCAAAAACCAGTCCAACTGGACCAGCTTACCATCTAACTAGTCAACTCATGTGGGTGGTGAAAAAGCAATAAAGCAAGCCCAGAAAACCCTTTCAGTTGGGTGGTCAAGATCATGATCATCAGACCAAGCTGAGTTTACCTGCAAGTGGCTCCCTTTTTGGGTCATACAAAGTGGAGGACTTGTGTTGCACCATCACAATCATGGACACCATTCCTGTTCTTACAAAAAGTAAGAAACACCACTTCACTTCTGTAACGCAATTTGCGGCATCAGAGGTGCTCAATTGCATTAGTAAATGATAATAGCTAGCTACCAATCCAATTTTTTTTTTTTTTTGCAATTAATAGAGTTTAGGTCATGAAACCAGTCTGATCCAATAATCAGGTTCCATGTCCCATTTTGGATTTAATCTGGGTTGAGCTCTCCAGGGCCACCCCATTAAATGAATCTGGGTTCAATTATGAATCAATTAGAGTGATTCAAAATCTTGATGTGACGAATTCCCCTAATTGGATTCCAATGAAAAACCCAGAAAGCAAACGCGGCATGAAGGTGCAACCTCAAGGGACGTCCAGCAATCAGGTGGATTGAAAATGGTACCAACCTGGTATACCAATTGCATGTGAAAGCACAAGTTCATGGTCTGAAAAGGAAAACACATTCGCACATCATCCTTCTCCTTTTTTCTCTTAAAATATCAGAATTTGGACATTGTGGGTTCATTCAAATTCTCTATTGAAAACTAAAGAGAGGTGATTTCGTTTTCCCCGTGAAATCCAAAACCCACCATTGGCTTGTCACCACTTGGTACAAACACACCATCAGCCTGTCAATCAATTCTGATGTTCTTGACCGCGTAAATCAGTTGGCCTGTTCGATCCAAGCAGGAGAAAAAACGAGTAGTCATCAGAAAAAGAAAAGGAAAAGAAAGGAAATGCAGATCATGTGGGCATCCTGCAGGAGATTGCCATTTCAATTTCATCTTATCATCTTCTTGGAAGTCATCAGAATATCACTTTCATCCTTTCTTCATCTGGCTTAAGCCAATATAAACTGTAATTGACCGACGTTTGATCTGAATTAGAATCCTATTGGCCACCATTTCTACTGTTGGTATACTCTGATGGGGTCTAGAAAGGGAGAGGTCATTCCTATCCGATTCTTGCCTGGAATTTTCAAACCACTCATTCTCTTTCATATTAGTGAAATTTGTATGCAAGTGAAGTGATGCCATATTATATTAGTGTTGGGGCATTTACTAAGGGAGATGTTGAATATGTCTTTCTCAAACTGGGCACAAGTCATGGCTGTCGTTTCTGCAGGAAATGGGGTTCGTTCACATCAAACTGACCACCAAAGCTCCATTATGCAACAGTTACAGAGCTTGCAGTCCATTTGGTTTGTTGAAAACCCACAAAAAATTGAAAAAAGAGATAGGTAATTCTTCAATGACCGCATTCAAAGTTGTCTGGTTTTTTTCTCCACCTGCCACCTGAGTTGCCCAATGCAAGAGTTTTGTGTTTTCTAGGAATGGTTTTACCATTGTTTATTCTGTCAATGCCATAATCCAAAAGTTGATATCCAATGTCCAATGCCATATACAAATGGTGTCGTTTATTAATTTGAGATGTCGTTTGTGCTTTATCTGTTTCTTCCTCTGTGGATGAGACAACATCTCCAGGACAAGAGGCTAGGTGGGAATTGATAAACCATCCTATTCATGAATCTTATTATAGGTATGGCAAGCATCCCATGACATGGCCATGGATGCAAAAGGAGCACATTTCTCCATATGACATGCGATGTATGCATCATGACATGATTATGTCGGGAAAGAATATTGAGAAGCTCATGCTCAGCCCTGTTACAGCATGTTCACCCCTATGTGCCATGCATCATAAGCTGGTCCTACATGCTGCATATGTCTATCATGGTGAGCCAGTAGTGCAATGTCTATGTGAAATGGAAACATAGGATGCAACCCCAAGAATATTAAATATATGGACACACATGGGGTGTTCGTGTCCCAGTACTCCCAATACCACCATATCTTTGATGATTCCAACTAACACCATAGAAGTATCCAGTTGTCAAATATCCGCAGTGTGTAACTTGATAGACCAGTAAGATTCTCTACCACCAAATATAGGCTAATCTGAAAAATTTCATTTACACCCAAACAGTTATCAGGTTAGAATATAATTTAGGGGAATGGAAGAATGGCAATTTCATACTGTTTTGAGGCAATGTGGATGATTCTATGCACTATGCCTAAACATGGAAGAGAAATTATGCTATCTAAATGTTCAAAATATCAGTATCTATAAGGCAATTTTAAGACATTACCAAGATATGCTTTGAATACATATGGATATATTGTGGAATGATTGGCATATGCATATATGTGTTTGGGAAACTAGTAAATCCTAAAATGTATCAATAACACTACATCAAATGTTTGAATGACCATGGATTATGTATAAGCACATATTTTAATAATTTGTATGAAAACCATTGGAACTCGCTTTACAAAGTTAGAAGAATGGTTGAAAAAGTGAATTATGTATACGTATACATACATATGAATTGGGATCTGCTCCTCACAAAGCACGCCTCATACCCGCCTCAGCCACATCTCACCCTGTATTGGGAACATCTCCCCATGAATAATAAATACAAGTATAGAACATGTTTCCAATGTACAGCCAGGACATGCTGTGAGGTTGTTGTGAGGCATGCAGTGTGAGGAGCTGGTCCGGATTCCACACATACATACATAAACCAATATAAATTTTTATTTTTTATATTTTCAACTTTCTGGTTGAACATTCATATATATGGCTTCAAAAAGCAAAAAAAAAAAAAAAATCATATATAACGCTATGGACTACAAGCTCTCCAACTCAGACTAAAATCTATTGTTGTTTTCGGACTCACAAAGCAGGGTGTCCTGTTTCTACGATCGATGCAGCAGAAGACTGGACTATTAAACCTATCAAAGATCAAAGGGGAAATTCCAAATTAGTACCTTGTACTTTAGGTCTAGTGTCACTTTAGTCCTTGAACTTTAAAATATGACAATTTAGTACCCAAACTTTCAAAACATGCCAATCTAGTACCTGCCACTAACCAGCCCGTTAACTAGCCGTTAAGTACCATTTTAAAAGATACAAATACCTTTCGAGTGTCATCTAATTCTCTTTATCAACCATCTAAATATTGACAAAAAATGAACAGTTTCAAATCCTTGCCTCCTCTATTCAAGAAAGTTGGGGTTATTAGAATGTCCACTGAGATGTAACTCCAACTTTTTTGAATAGAAGAGGCAAGGATTTGAGACTGTTCATTTTTATCAACATGTGGATGGTTGATAAAAAAAAATAGATGACACTTAAAAGGCATCTATGTCTTTTCAAATGTCACTTAACGGCTGGTTAATAGATTGATTAACAACAGGTACTGGATTGACACATTTTGAAAGTTTAGGTACTGAATTGTCACGTTTTAAAGGCCAGGGACCAAAGTGACACTAGGCCCAAAGCACAAAATACTAATCGGGAATTTTCCCAAGATCAAATTATCCAATTGTTAACGTTTCTTGATATTGTATGTACTAACTATATTAGTCGAACTCTAAATTGGGCTGCTCATAGACCCGGCAAAAAGTTGACCCAACCCGCGAGCCCGACCCGACCCGAAAAAACAGGGCAAGGGCCTCATATTTTAGTTACCCAAATGTGAAAATGACCCGACCTGAAAAACTGGGTTGGGTCATGGGTCAACCCACTGACGCGATTATCAAAGTCTAATTGGGATTATTTATGCATTGTTAGAAGTTTCCACTCTTTAATTTTTTCTATTTAGTCTTTACTTTTTATTGTTTACTCTTTAAATTGTTAAATGTTCAAATTTTTTATTTCATATTTGGAATTTCAAGGTTAATTCTTTTAATTTTGACATTTTTCATGTAAATTTTTTTTATTTTTAAATTCCAATTATTTTTTGGGATGACCCGAATTGACCTATGGGTCAACCCTAACCCGAACATTTAAGATTAGGGTATAGCATTTATCAACCCAACCCGAAATCAACCCAAAGTACCTTGTCCCAACTCGAACCCGACCCAACCAACCCAATTGCCAGGTCTAGCTGCTCATGACCTAGTTTACCAGGCCTGTAAATATAACAAAACACTAACCATTCAGGGCAGCCACTAGCCTGCTATAAAAAAAAAAAAAAGTTGAATAGTGCCTACAAGTTTAATCTTTAAAGTATATGTTATTTTGACTATAGATATCACTGTAAGAAGGCTTAGTGATAAGTAATAACATCTTTAATATGAAAGACACAAGTATATAATTCTTGCTAATGGCATTAAAATTTTCAAATTTGTGTTTGATAAGGAAAGAGATTAACGCCATGTTTCGAATCAATGCCGTTCCTTGAGGTGTTTTTTGAGAAAACGATGTCATTTTTTCATAATTATTTTTTTTTTATTGTTTGGGACCATTGCTGCTGCTGCCACATAAGCTTTTTTCAATACCCTGTCAGCATACTGAGAAAATGTTTTTTCAAACCACACGTTTTTTTCAGAAAAGATGTGATCTGAAAAAGCATTTTTCGGAAAAATGCATAACCAAACATCACGAGTAATATGAAAAAATGGATTTCAGACGTAGTACTGATGTGGCACTGTTTCTTAAGAAAATGGCATTGGTTCCAAACACATGCTAAATGTTGGGATTTGAGAAGCTAATGGGATTTAATGGATTAAATGAAAATTAATGAATACAACTAAAATTTAAAATTTAAAGGGAAATTGTTTAAAACTCACCATGAGTTTTCAACATTTCCCTTAAACTCACCACAACTTTTCAAAATGTCTAAAGTTCACCATATCAGTAAGTTTTTATTTTCCAAAACTCACCTTTCGTTAGTGCACCGTTAATGCTTCTTAACAGAGGTGCCCATGTCAGCATAAATAACAATTTTCATAACCAAATTTCCCTTGAATGGCGAGTTAGAGGAAAAATGGTCCTTTTAAGTTTTCAATTTTCTTGTTTTTCTTTGCATTTTTAGTATTTTGTTATAATTTCCAATGTTTTTATAATTTCTGTTTTTTTTTTACATTTTCTATTTTCTACAATCTATAATATTTCCTGTATTTTTTGTTATTTATTTGTAATTTCGGTGTTTTTCTATAACTTTTGGTGTTTTTTCTATAATTTTTATTTTCTGATTTTGTTTTTCAATTTCTATAGTTTCTATAATTTGAAAATAATTTTTTATTTTGTTTGCAATTTCTATAATTTTTTATATTTTTTGTAATTTTTATGTTTTTATGTATTTTATATTTGAAAATATTTTTTGAAATTTTTCTTTTTTTTCATGTCTAAATATTAAAATGGTAATATATTAACACTCGTTGATTTATTTTGTATATATTTTATATTTTTCTATGAAGGTTAAAATGGTAATATATTAACACCCGTTAGTTTGTTTAACGTCAACTTAGTGACATGTTGAGTTTTAGACATTTTGAAAAGTTGTGGTGAGTTTAAGAGAAATGCTGAAAATTCATGGTGAGTTTTGGACAATTTCCCAAATTTAAAAGAATATGGTCTATATTGACTACTACCAACCGATACAAATGCAACACATTCCACCCTGCTAGATGTCAATCCCCTGGATAACTGATATGGTATGCTTGTATTGGATGTATATTTTAAACCTTGCAGCTACCCTATTAATGATTTTGATGGTAATTGATGGCAACAAATTAGCTTTTCTTGCTTATCTAGTCAACTAAGAAGAAGCAAATATGAAGAGTTTCTCCTTGGAATAGAAAATGTAATTTATTATTACTTTTCACTTCATTCAATTTCCTCTCATTAAACTTTATATTTTAAGTATAAACTCATACTTTGTCTCATTAAACCTTACATTTAAAGTATTAACTCATATTCTCTCTCATTAAATACTATATTTAGAGCATTTTATTTCTCACTACTAAATTCTCCTAATTATATATAATTCTATATTCAATACATTTGTTAATATAAAACCCATGTTTTTAAAATCTATCAAAAAAACAAAACTGTTCTTCCATCCAAGTGAGCGGGTAATCCATCTAACCATCTAAGTCAAATGGATCAATACAAGGTGTCATAGTTAAATAATAAAATTTTTAAAATAAAAACAATACAAAAAGTATAAGAAAACATGGGCACATGTCTAATATTTTATATTAATCATATTAAAGAAAAATAAGTGTGACAAACATGAATTACTTTTATTGATGATGGAAATGAAATACAAAATGTAATATCAACCCAAAATAAAATTGTTTTTTTGTTAAGTAGTGGGCCAACACTTCAACTTTTTTAGTCAAATGTTTGACCTTGATATCATAATTTATTAATAAAAATATATAAAAAATAAAAATAAAAAATTCATAAATTTTGTAGAAAACATTTGGATAAGGTTTTAAATTTTGTAACGTATACAGGTCGGTACGTATTGTTTCGAAAGAGTTTCGATACATGGAACATGTATAATTAGATGGTTTCGTATTTTTTAGTCTGCATCGGACTAATACGGATCCGTATCCGTATCAGCCTCGTATCGAACCGTTTTGGGCATGTATCGGCCGATACAACCTGAAATGGACCGATACGCATTATGTATCAGCCTAATTTAATTTCCCTTTCCTTTTTAACTTTAATTTATCTCTTCTCTCTCTCTCTCATTAATATCAATTTTAATTAAGCCTTAAAATTTGAGACATCATTAAATGCTAATATAATTTAATTAAATGCTCATTTAAGTTACCTTTAATTATAGCATTTAATATTTTATTAAATGTTATTTAAGTCAAATAACTTGTTAAAAATGACAAAGTCATTTGCTTACAACAATAATTAATTAACCATTATGCCAACCTTAATTACTTATTAAAACAACATGTTTTTTTTATACTTAAAATAATTTTTCTTGCCTTGGTGGATGTTTCCCAACAAATGCTATAAATTTGATTATTAATATTTATATAATAATAAGATGAATACAAGTTATATTTATTTATTAAAAATTAAGGTATATATTAACTTATACACATAATAAATATTATCTAAATCTATATAATAAAAATTAACTAATATTAAAGAATGATTTTAATGTTTAAATAAATTAGTTATAATCACATAAAATTTATTTTTATTATTGTTCATATTTTTAAGGATTTTTTTTGGATTTTCTAGTGTATCAATGCGTATCTTGATTTTTCGTCCGTGTCTATACGTTTCCAAAGTGTATCTCGATACATCTCTTAAAATTACCTTTCTGATACACCTTGCATTTCCGATACTTTGAACCTTGCATTTGGACACACATCTAATTATATATTGATCTATATTAAACAAAAACAAGTATGATAAATAAAAAGCATTTTTATGCACATAGAAATATAGAAAATGTAAAAAAAAAAAACATTTTTATGCACATAAAAATATAGAAAATGTAAAAAAAAAAAAAACTGAACACATTATTATTATTGTTATGATTTTTATCACCATCATTATCTATAATTACCTCATGCAAAAGCACATACACATCTACTAGTAATTAAAAAATATACAATGTATCTAATTAAATATATTAAACCAACTCTATATGAGTTCTACCTCTTGTAAGAAAGTACTGTTTGTGATGTTTTGAGTTTCTAATTTAGGCTTACCAAAAAGCGTGCACACACACACACACATTTCAACAAGAACCTGCCCTTGTTCAGGCAAGAGCTCTTTGCAATAAACATAATTCTATCTAGTCAAAATTGTGCTTCACTTTTGGAGTTTATAGTACAGTCTTTGCTCATATGAACACTGATATCCTTAGTTGCTACCGTGCATTTCTGGTCAACAGTTTCTTAAAGTTTGGACCTGCCATGCTACAAACAGGAGGCTAAGAACTAGAGGAAATAAGCAATAAGTATCACATTAGGAAGCAGCACTGTGGCAGATGACTTTTTCTGCTAAACTGTATGTCTGTATCATCAATATTGCTATGAAATTGCTTAATGCCAATGGATTAAAAGATGATCGAATAATGCAATAGTTACAACTTGAAAGCTGATATTTCTTTATTGAAGATTTGACATATTTTAAAAAAAAATGTTTCTCTTTATTTTGATAAGTAGTATGTTACTTCCAAGATTAACATCAATACCACATCACCACTGAAATTTATGCCTCGAGCATGTTCTTTCGCATATTTAATAACTCAGTTCCCTAGGTTTATAATTGCTCCTGATAGTTCCTCTATCAATGATTTGTCCTAAAATTTTTTGATAGACCTTTTAGTGTTTTCTCTGAGATGGATCTTCTGAGCATTGGACTCAAGTTGGTAAAATCTCAACATCATGGTCCATTCCCACTTTATCATGGGAGCAAAAGTAAGTCATATTGATACTCTTGATTAAGTAGACAGACAAGAAAAAGCAGCTCGTTTTCATAACTGTAGGAACCCTCAAGATAAATTCAACTCTTGACATGAGAAGACACTGCATCAGATGATACGGATGGAGCATGGTGTGCAAAACTGGTCGTCCAAAAACCTCCACATGTATGCATGACTAAATCACCATTCCATTCCCCATAAAAAATTGTATCACTTTGGTGCTCTTGAAATTTGGGTATAGAACTTACAGAAACCCAAAGATGTACCTTCAAAAGTCTAATCAGCAGCAGGTTGTTAGCAGTTATTTTGGGTGAAAAGTCTGGATTTAAACAAACCAGTACAGCTCTGGTAATCATGGCAATGCAAGCACCAATATAGAGAACGACTCTTTTAATCATGGGTCTGAATTGCAGAGACAATCTCTCTACATAAGTGGATACCACCACAGGATCTGAATTGCAAGCAGAAGACTTAATCTGTACGAAGCACACAGGTTTGTTGCTTGAATCCTCCAATTGTCAAATAGGGCGATATGACTACACAAGCCATATACAAGGTGAACTGCAACAAGCAGCAATATAGTTGGATTCCAGAAACATTGAATAGTGTACATGCATCAAGTATAATCAAGCAAAAGCAGGTGGGACATACCAAAAGAGGGAGGGTCAAGAAACTCCAAATTGGCCATAAAGCAAAAGACAACCTGCAAAAAAAAGGAGTTCAGAAATAATAATAAAAAACCTGGGAAGAAAGAAAAGAGAAAAAAACTAATGTATTTACTTCTTTCTTTCATTTTGAGAGGGGTGGGGGGCTGGGAGAAGCATTTTACTCCACAACATAATTGTGTTGCAAGAAAGAATACAAATAGAAACATAAAAATGCTTTCTCTTACAAGCAAAACGAGGAGAGTCCAAGTATAGCAACAAAAGGAGCAGCTGCTGGAGTCATCACTTCCCATTTGTCTTCAGATTTCTTGATGCCCCATGCTGAAAGACTTGCATAAACGAAAACCCCAAAATTCAAAAAAATGCATGCCAACCCAAGGTACAAGGGTATCCTGCAAGAAGAAAACCAGAAATTAAAAAGTTTCATTCTCTTCTTTTGTTGGTTTGCAATAGGTTTAATGGTTAGTTATCAATACAGGTGAAGAGAGAGCTTAAACCCAGGTCTAGGATACAAAACCCCACAAACTTAACCAGATAAGAAAGTTGACACCTTCCTCCACTAAGGTAGAAATGCAGTAGAGGGAGAAATACCCTCCAAAATGGTTTTAACATGTGCAACAGCCATCAAAACCATCCTGACAAACTGGACCAATAGAATCCTAAAGATGATTTTTTTTTTTTAATTTTTTACCAGCAAGAATCATGTACATTTACAATATAAAAGGACACAATGATAAAAGTCTGCTATGCCATGTCTAACTTTCCCAAGAGAAGGAAAAGAGAAGCAGCAGAGTTAACTTACAACTATTTGATTTTTTTTTATCCTTTAGGATCATTTATTCAGTTCTAAGCCTTAGTTCAGATTACCAATTTCAAGAACAACATTCATTAGGTGGCCCACTCTGTGTGTATGTGTGATTAGGTCCCAATAGACCATATAGAACTCTGTCATTATATTCAAAGCTAATAGGACATTAACTCTGTGCAAGGTGATGATCAAGTCTCGAATATTTAGACAAGTCCTTTATAAGATGGGGACAAATGTTTGGAACAGTCAATGGGACTTGGCATTTACATTATATGATGAAGTTAAACATGATATTGCTGAATTTGACAATGAGCCATTGCTTAGTGCAATGACAAGCATGAGAGCACGGGTTCAAGTCTGAGAGCTGCCACTTTGTGAAAAAACAAAAAACAAAAAAACACCCTCTCAAGACTGGATAGTTTGGGACATCATTGGGTAATGACCCCATTATTGCTGAATTTGACACTATTTCAGTTGCATTTGTTAGTTTTATATGTACCAGGAGAGTTATTTCTACCTCTTCAGCATTGTGGAATAAGTGTAACAGTTTAATTTATCTGCTAATCAAGTAACTAGTAACTACTTCATAGGTCCTTTTTTCTTGATAAGTTACTTGGTAGGTTCATTTAGATGTGTTTATTTCTCAAGTTTAATAGTTCAATCATGTGATATCTGATTTCCTGTGCAACTAAAAACTCTAATTTGCTAGGCCATACAAACTCTACATGAATGCAACAGAGTTGTTTCTCATGATCATGTTGATTCTGCTTCAGTCTCTTGGTAGAAAGCAACCTACCTCCTCTTCAACTCTACGGAAGATTGGAAGGTAAAAAGCAACCTCCAACCAGGGCTATTTCATTAATTGGTTGCAAGATGGAATAAAACATTCATCACATAAAAAAGAATCAAGCTTCAACAGGGCACTAAACATCCATCCACCAAAGAAATAAACTTTGGAACCAATACCATCCCAAAGTTACTAAACTAATAGAGTATAATCAATTAACTAAAGCTTCACTGAAGAAAAGGACAGATAGCATGCTAATGCCACACAAACTTGATATTCAATGACAGAATCAATATTTTCCATAGACAGACTGTAGTCAAATAAACAGAGCATAAATAGCAGCCAGGTAACATGCTCTCCTTATGATAGCCAATGGTCCAATAGTACAAAGCTAACCAGGAAATACTCGTTCATAATCTCACCAGCAATTACCGCATTTCATAAACTTATGATAAGATCGAAAGCAAAGAAATATCTGAGATTGTTAAGAAATTTCATACCTCTTGATCCTATCATCTCTCCACAACAGGTATATTAGATTGGATTCCCGATCACCAAAATAGACAATAAAAGCCGCAGAGGCAATCCAAAGAACATTCTCTAGAACTTCAACCCACGTCCGAGCCGTTGGAAGTGGAGTTGAAGATGGTGTTCTTGAGCATGCATCATCCTCAAGGTCATCACCACTGGAAGCATACCCTTGACTGTGCCGCCTCAATAATCCACTCGAAACTGGTGTTCCGCTCGACATTTTCAGAGAAAGGATAACCAAACAAATAACATGTAACAGAAAAGTCCCACTCAGAATCAACCAACTTTTTCCGTTCCAAATCCCGCTTTGAAAATCCAATCCTCTCCTCAAAACTTCTTTGATGGTTTGCTTCTTATCAGCTACTTCTAAACCCTAATCAAATAATTCCCTATAACCGAGATCAGGAAAAAGAGTGAATAATAAAGCGTATCTAAGAATCAACAAGATCCTTTGAAAAATTAATACAAACACCATCAATTCAATGCATTACAAAGCCCAAGTCGCCACCTTGAACATTCTCGCCAACCTAAATCACCAATTGCCAAATCCCATCGCCAGCCGTCAGGGAAAAAAATATCATTTCAAGAGCAACGAAATCTCTGCAACTCCAAAACCCACATGCAATTGTAATTTTCTCAGAAAACCCATATCATGCAACGCGCAATGAAAGGGAATCTTAGATCCATTATGAAAATTCTTCAACAAGTCCATATCGCGAGTTGTGAAACCTCTCCAACCTCAATGCCTCCGCCCCCTTGAAATGAAGCCCACCTTCAGATTGAATGTGTCTTGGATACCCACATCGCAGCTTCCTCTGTTTTTCTTAGATTCCAGATTTCAACCCCAAGAAATCATAACGAACTGCCAATCAAAAATCAAAACCTAACAAAAGGTACGTGAAGACAAAAAGAATGTGATGTGAAGACAAGAAAAGTCTCTCGTTTCTAGTACTGGGACTGCGGTGGTGCGACTATATGTGTTTTCTTGGTAGGGGAGGAAAGGGATCGCCGTAGGCGTAGAGTGATTAATAAGAGTTGCAGAACTTTGGCGGGATTCGTTTAGTGATTGAAGTTCGTGTTCCAAACAATAAACAATTACATAGGAATTTTGGAGTTCATGAAAATGTTATTTCCTTTCTAACAAGATTAACAATATTGTGATAATTTAATAAGGTCAATTTCTATGAATTTTCAATTATAATATAACAAATATTTTTTGTTGAATAATAGTTCAATTATTAAATAAACAGAAACAAGAGTCAAGAGATTACAGATGCATGAAAAACCATATTTGTTTCCTTTATTGGGTAGGTCATGATTCATTTATACCCAATTTTACTGTTAATATCTATTATTCATGGAAGCTGCAAGTCTGCGACATCAGACGCGCCAAAAGTGCAAGCATTACAAAAAAAAAAAAAGGACTGTTTGGTTTCGGAATAGGGGTTTGGAATCGCCATGGAATGGGCTATTTCATTCCAACTATTTGATGGGCGAAATTGAAATCTTATTGGTCTTTCGTTCCTTTTCATTTCTATTATTGTCTGAACTAAATAGATTATGGGAATAGACCATTCCAATTCTGATTCCAACTTCAAACCACATGAACCTTAAATTGATTTTGGTGGTCTGATGTTGGATCTATCGCAATGTATGGCAAATTATTCCTACATGGAATTATGAATCATGAGGGAATTTTACATATAAAATGAATATTTTTCTTAAGGGTCATTTATTTAAATACCACTCAATGGTTTCAAATCTATGCTATAGGTGGTGTTTCACTAAAAACACCTTCTATAATTTGCAACCCATTTAGTTAATCAATCCTTGTTAATACCTGTCTTAGGAGATGGTCATGTGATCACCTAAATCAAATGAGAAATGTTTTAAGTTCATGGGCTCATGGTTATTTATTCTTAAAATATCCCCTCACAATGACTGAATAAAATGGTTATCCACGTTTTAGCAAAGAATGACATTATGATCTACTAAACTGTCATTTTCTATCAACCGAGGGGTGGCTTAGCTGGTTTGCTTTAGTATTACATGGAATTGAATCCCGCAACCACAGATTTAGGGAAAAGGGGTTACTAGTGGTGCACCGTGCGTGGCACTAAATACCAAAAAAAACTGTCATTTTCTAATTCAAGCTATATTGGAAGTGTTTTAGTAATTTTGATGAATACCAACTTGATTGGCCACCATCCATTTCTTTTTCTTCATTATCTTTTCCATATTGATGATTGATGAATGAAAATAACGCAATTGTGTAATTCTGCAGTCTCCATAATCTTGATTGGTTAGAGGGGGGCAACCGGCCAAGCTAGTTTCCAAGCTTTAAAAGCAACGTCGATTGGTGGGGTCCAACTGTGGCCCTACAAACATATATGGCATATCACGTACCCTGATCCAAGTGGCAAAGTAAGAACTTAAAGGTAGCGCTGTCAATGGGTCGAGTCTAGACCTGTTCACAGCTCGGGCTTTGCCTTTACATTAATAGAATATGTTCAGGCCCGAGCCCGAGCCCGAGCCCGGTCCAACCATTGGGCCTAAGTCTTGAGCCTAAGCACAACCCTCGTATAAAGCCCGAAGCCCAGGCTCAAATCCGAGCCCGGTTAGAAATTTGGAAAAAAAATATTTTTTTTCCTTTTTAATTCAATTAAAAGCTGTGTTATTTATACTAAAAGACTTCAAAACCTAAAAAAAAATAATGAGAAGTCTTATTATTACTTGAAAAAAGAGAAGAAAAATAAATAAAAATATTATATATATGTTTTTTATTATATAAAATATATTTTTATTAATATAATACATTATCAAGTTGGACTTAGGTCGGGCCAGACTTTTTTAAAAAGGCCTGAACCCGGCCCAAAAAAAGTCAGACCCGATATTTTAAGCCTGAGCCCACAGGCCTGAAATCTTGTCCAAACCCGACTTACATTGGGCTGGGCTGGGCCGGCCCGTCAGGCTACCCAGCCCATGAAAAGGTCTCGTCGAGTCTAGGTAGAATAGATTGCGAACTGATTAATCGAACTAAAATAATGGCCCCAAAACCATCCCGATTAATAGTTGGGTCCTATTAAGTCCTACCTCATAGATCCGATTATTCTGAAAATATATTTATTTATTTAAATAGTAATTTAAAACATAAATTTTGATAATATGATCTTAATAAAAATGATGATAAAATATTAAATTATTTATATGTTAATAAACTAAATATTTTTAACTAATAATATCATATATATATATATATATATTATCTATCAAATTATTATTCCAAACATAAAATATGATAAGCAAAATTAAAGAATATTATATATATTTAATAAAATAATTCGCTTTATATCTTAATTGAAGGACAAGCCCGATTATTAATTGGAACAAAATCGTAGAACCAACTACTGGTATCATTGTATCAAGTCTAGCAATTGGAACTCTGGGCCATGGTCCAAGCGCTTATAATTTCGGGCCCACGTCTACTAATCAAACACGCAGGAACTTATTTGACAGTGGGCCTCCAACCCACTTGAACGGGAAAAGTGATTTGGTTTCAACTTTCAGCTTCCTTGTTAAAAACTTTTTTCGGATAAGTACACTGCACTCTACCTCACAATTTTGAATTTCATTGCAATCTATGATAATTCAAAATGTGAAACACTTCCACCTTAAACACCAATACTCGCCCATATATTAACATCAATTCCGAACTTACATCTACACCTAAGAATTTTGGGGTTGGACTGAACATTCTCCCAACTTTTTTTTGGTATTCGGTATTATACACCATTCAAAACTTCACGCATTGCTTTTCTTTTTTATGGACTTCTAAAAAGCACACGTCTCTTGAACCATGGAAGAAAAGAAGGATAGAGCTTCCAACCTTACTTGGCTAGTTGCTTTCTTCCCTCAGAAGTTTTGTGAGTCTGAGTCCGACTCAAGAGTTGGGCCCAGCTCCAAACTCCAAAGGAGAAGTGGTTCACTGCAAGAAATTTTGAAGACCAAAGCAATTAGTAAGGATTTTTAGTCAAATTTTTTTTGGCTATAAATGAACAGGTTGACCTAAAAAGAAGAGAGGCCTTTAGCCCCCATCAGTCCTTCCATCACTAAGAAAAGCTACGGTCGTTATAAAATTGAGGTGACCAAGTGCTGTTCTAAAGTTGTTTCCATTTCATTCGTCCTTGTCTGCTTTTACTCTGGTGATAATCCACCTCCTGATACTGATAAGTTTGTTATGAGATGGCCAGATATCCTGCTTTCGGAACATGACAATAGCATAACCACAACTTATGGACATGAAAAGAATAGGTGCCTGCTATAAACTGATCGACAAACAAAACAGACAGATTGGTGGGGGAAAGAAGAATGAGTGAAAAAAGGAATTCTTTTTGAGAGTAAAAATTTCACATGGTCTACAAGCAATGCTGTTGACCATAACAAATTCGGGAAAAAAGCTTTTCACTAACGAGTAAACAGAAAAATGTGGGTGAGAGATCTGACAAACCAATGGCTCCCACCACTATTGCACAAGGTGACCAAATCCACCATTGTTGAATATAACCCTTCCAAAGACAAATGTCCTAATAATCTCCTGGTTTCTGGAACCATCGTTGGAGATATCAATGCGAACACCTGAAATCTCACACAGTTCTAGCTCGAAAGACAAGCATAGAAGTCCTGGCTAGCCTTCAGTCGTACCAAAAGAGCTTCCTCATGGAGCAGTAACCTACCCGACTTTCAACCTGTTACAAGAGAGGAGAGTGTTAATAAATATTTTTAACAGATACAAAATTTTCAGGAAAATTTTATTCCATCAAAACATGAATATTTTGAACCTAAGGGTCTTTGAGCACAAAAGAAACAGGTGGAGAAGGTTATTTTTTTGATCAATAATGGAGAAGGTTATAGGCAGGCAAGATTGAAAGGCTCGTCTTTGGCTGATTTTCAGGGTTTCTCTTCTCTTTTTCTAATTTTGCTAACTACTGGCTTAATATTTTTCCATCAAATGAAGCTGTATAGATTGTATATCAGTCAATGGTCTCAAGGAACCACTCAACCTAAAATTTAAGCTGTTATATTAGGTCCCTGAATAGGTTTGATTCTCCAACATGCCCTCTCATGCAAATGGTTTCTTGAGATGGTATAAGAGCCTGTTTGACCAAGTGGTCTAGTGTTCAATCATCATTGCCCCCATTGTTATTCATTAAATTTCAGCACAAGGTATGGATGGGCCTGTGCTTGTCCACGCTTCAAGCCCAATGGGTTTTTGTTTGAAGGGGCATGTTAGAGAATTAAAACCTCTTCAGGGACCTTGCCTAAAAGCTTAGGCTTTTAGGTTAAACGTTCCTTGACCATTGAAATTGTTAGGTCCTTCTTAAACCTATTATTATAATAGACATATGCATACTTGTAAAACATGTTTCACATAAGAAATAGGAACTACATGACATTCACATTCACATATGAATAAAAATAGAATCTGACTGAACCCATCAAGATGCAGACTCTAATAAAGCTGAGGTACTTGTTCTTACTGGTGCCAAGGCCCAAGATTATGAAACAGTGGTGCATCAATTTGTTGGCTATAGTGTGACCACTCTGCTAACATGATTTGGTGGCGTCAAAATGTGGAGATTGGCAAACTACATAAATGAGATAAAAGAAATCTTAGCCAACATTTCAACTCAGACTAGATGGATTATTTGGATCTTAAATTCAATGATAGACAAGCTCACTAAACCTGGAGAAGGTCTTTCTTCTGTTGTTGATAGCTCTTTAATTCCTTAATTTTTGGTAGGGTCAGAATGTGGAGTATGGCCTATGGGGAGTGGAAAACTACTTAACCAAGATTAGACAGGTCCTATATATTATTTTCAATCAGATTAGATGGCTTCAACTTGAACTGCCTATGCAATTTGCAAGTAATGCTAGTCGCCTGGGCAGGCAACAGTGGGGCCCTAGTTAAATAGTCATCTAACTGGGGGCTAGGTGACATCTAGGCAACAAGGAATTTATAAAATAAGAAACTAAATTTTGGTTAGTTCTCTAGATGGGTACCTAGATGACACCTTGGCAACTATGCACTTATGTATTTTATTTGCTATTACTCCTGAATGAAATTTACCCCAAGACCCACCGAGGGCAACTCAAGTTGGGTAACATGGGTTGAAATTCAGGCTCAGTTGGGTTAAGGCTTGAGTGTTCAGCTTTTCAGATTGACCTCTAATCTGAGCTACCCTTGCACTATTTGTACTGCAACATTAGGGTGCCAAAGGCAGGTCAAATGAGAACACTCACTGATCATTGGTTTCTGGGCTTGACATTAGGAGACATGGTGCAGATTTTACCCATCTTAACCACCAAAATATGGGATCCTTCATAATCCTTGGTTATGTGAAGCATGGAGCGTACAAGGCCACCAAGTGGATGTCAAGTCTGCCATGTCACATGCACCTATGATATGACAACAATGAATGACCAGCTTGATATTAGGCCTAGATTTAGGATTTCAAAAGCATTTATTGTTAAGGCTTTGTTTCCCTTGCTATTTTTTATGGCGCTGTGAAACTATTTCCACATGTAGTTATATCTCACCATTCCAACAATGAAAAAAGGCCTTCGTGGAAACAACCAACAAGATTAACAAAGCTATCACTTAATACCTATTGGAAAACTTTCATTTTGTCATTTCATATTCTATTTCCTGTGGACCATTAAGCACATTATTTGAAATTTAGACTCACAAGACTCTTTTTTCCCCTTTAGGTCCAAAAGACTCAATACCAAGTATCATAAGAAAAAAATAATACCTACTGCGCCAGTAAGTATCACGAGATCTGGCAAAGTACAGTTGTAATTGTTCATGGAGCAGATATTCACTGCACTGCTCTTAAACTGCCCAACAATATCAAGCACACCCTTGCCCTCCATATTACAATTCATCCCCCAGACTTGGCATTCTCCAATGAAAAGCCTACCTTGTCACACCAGATTTTGCAAGACTTGGCTGGCCTAGGTATCCACGTGAACTAGCAGTTGAAGCTTCTATTCAAAGCTTTAGCTTCTCTAACAGAGAATCAAAACGACCAAGAAGGCTCTTCATTTGTACATAACCATGATAAACAACTTGGTAGTCCCCTTCTACTAACACATTATTCCAGTTCTGATCTGCCACCACTTCTAGGCCTTGAGTTGCAGTTACTCATTTCAGCTTTCAATAAATTATTAAACCCTATTGGCCCAGAAAAATAGTATTCTTCCACTGTCATCCCTTACCACCCTGCATACCAGATTCACCCGGGTTACTCAAACTACATCCATCAATATTTAATTTACCTTTTTGAGAGGAAGGAGTCCAATTAAGAGTCCTTGATTGAAGTTGGCCTAAATGACCAGCCACAATGTTCCAGACTCTAATAATATTATTAATTGAGACACCTTTGATCAGCTCAATGAACTATTCTTACCTTTAATCAGCTCAATCAAGGGCTTCACACTAACACCCAATGGTGATTAAATATTGGTGTTGTTCTTGTAAATTAGGGGAATGGTGTTTAGAAGAGGCAAATAAGCATATCTTTGACTTCTAATTGACATGTATTACTAGAAATTCCAGCTCTTTCAGAACTTTGTTTGCACAGACTTTATGAGCTAGAGTCATATATTATAGGCTGACCAGATGCCCGAGTTTTACAAGAAGAATGGAGTCTATCCCTTTCTCTAAAAATCATATTTTCATGGAGAATCTATTGAAGATAAATTTCATAACTGACTGGGTTAGGAAACCCTAATTTCGTTTAAAGGGTGTCATGCTTCTTTTCTGCTATCTTCACCCCAAATTCTTGCTGTCTGCATTGTTGACTACTAGATACAAGTGATAGATACACAGAAGCTCTTGACCTGTTCTCAGTTTTTTTTTAAGATAAATTTCTCTTAGTGACATTAACTCATGGAGGTGGGTTAAATGCTTCATGATTCACCAAATCAAATACCTAGAATAGAAAGCTATTCAGGAAAGAAAAAGGAAAAGAAAGTGGAAAAAACAAGACATAAGGGTACGAAGTAATGAACCTACCTGCTAATTAAATATTGCAGGTGGGAGAGAAGTGTTTCTTTAGCACATTTTTAGTTTGCTAGATTACCTAGTTTTATAAATAGATTGGCCATCAAAAAACCCAAAATGAGGAAAGTGGCACGGATTTGGACAGAACTGCAAGTAATTTAAGGATATCCTAAGATGATTGCTAAATTCACAGGAATTGCAGTAGTCCAAGCACCACCTGTGCAGTCCAGTTCCTCCATTTTCAGAAAGATGTATGGATGCAGTGAAGTACTACAGCATTAAGGCATTGAAATACTAAGAGCTAAGGCACCAGGAACCATAGTTATCAAGGTGCCAAGGCGAGGCTAGGCGACAAGGGGGGCTCCTTGTCGCCTAGTTGCCTAGGCGGGCCCCTAGGCGATGGATTTTTTTAAGTAAATACATGTATCCTAGGGTAGTTCCCTAGGTTCCATAATCATATTTCCTTAATAAATATCCATAATTTTCATAAGAAAAGTATACACTTCATGTTAAAGTATAGAAAATCAACATATTCCAACATATTCATGAGAAGAAAAAGAAGAAAGAAAAGAAAATTCAAAAAATATAGGGACTGAACCCCTATTTCTGTTATAGGAAAAGAAGAAGAAGAAGAAATTAGTATATAAACACACAGAATTAGTAAAGAAAAAGAAGAAAATGTGTTGATTGGACAACATTTTATGTTCTTCCTTACTTATTGGTTCAGGTTCTGAAGTCTTTGAGGGTTCAATACAGCATTTAGCAATGTTTGTGTTGATTAAACCCTAACAAATAAGAAAATAATAAAGGGGATAGGGGATTGGGGACTGGTTTTGTCAAGTATGGTGTGGATTGGGGAAATTGGAAAACTCTTGATCCCCTTTCATTTGGGGGTAGCTCTCTCTGGGCTGGTATTTCTAAGGTCAGTACTCTTTTCATGAACGGGGTCAAGTTTAAAGTAGGAAAAGGGGATAGAATTAAGTTTTGGAAGGATTCCTGGTGTGAGGAATGCCCCTTGGCTGATGCTTTTCCCCGGCTGTTCCAAATTGCAGTGAATCAAGATTCTTCAGTTGCTGATAACATTAGTACCTCTGGGGGCTCCTTTACTTGGACTCCCCTATGTAGGAGGAATTTGCTAGACTGGGAAGTGGAGGAGTATGTAGGTCTGTTGGGGCAGATTCAAAATCAGAGAATTGATATGAGTATGGAAGATGAATGGACTTGGAAGTGGAATGCAGATGGTAGATTCACAGTTAAATCCCTTTTCCTTAAGATGTGCAGCTCAGGTCAGGAGAACTTCCCGGATGGGCAGATTTGGAACCTCACCTGTCCCTCCAAGGTTAATTTCCTGGTTTGGACAATGGTTTTGAATAAATGTTTAACTAGGGTCAACTTGGAGAGAAGGGGTGTTCAGATTCCTGATCCCTCCTGTGTTTTATGCGGCATGGGTGCTGAATCTATAGATCATTTGTGCATTCACTGTCCGATTTCCTCTTAAATCTGGGGACAATTCTTCAAGAAACTAGAGTGTGTTGGGCTATGCCTAAGTCTGTGAAGGAGCTGTTTATGAGTTGGAGATTGGAGGGTCTTAGCAAGAAAGGCAGGCTTGTTTGGAATACTATTCCGCAGGCTGTTCTTTGGTCCATTTGGATGGAAAGAAACAATAGAATTTTCTGTAATCAATCAAAAAGTCCAGATGAGATTGTGCAGAAAGTGGTGGGGAAGATTTGCTCCTGGGTGTCGGTGAATGAGGAGTTTAAAAGTCAGAATGTTTCTCTCCTTCTTTATACTGAATCATGGATGTTCTTGTAATATGTTTTGGGCCCAGGAAGATCTAGTTGGCCTGAGTCTTGTTGTAATTTGCTTTCTCATTGAATAAAATTACTTTACCTTTTTCCAAAGAAAAAAGAAAATAATAAAAAGAAATTAGTATATAAACACACAAAATGAATATTTTAGCTTAAAAATGTCTATTTTATAATTATAAACTAAAAAAATTAAGAATATAAAAGTTTTTTATAACACGCTATAGAAAACTGCTTGGCGATAGGCGAGGCAAGCCTCCAAGGGCGCCTTGTCGCCTAGACATCGCCTTGACAACTATGCCAGACACTCACTAAAAGTACAAACTAATGGTGACTATGCATCACCTAGGCATTGAGGCAGTCAACTACAAAACCAGTTGCCAGAAGTCCATTTGCAGAATGATAACAAAAATCAACAAGGCCTCATCACCAACTATGTGGGGTTGGCAATGCAATCCTGTCTTGTAACTCCACTACATTTAGGACTATGTCATCTATTAAGCTCTAACTCATTAACCCTTTTATTTTCACTCCATTTAAAACATACTAGTATCAAATTACAATATCCTTATTGGCACAGTCCATTCCATTTAGGGCCATATCTGTCAAGACTGCTGGAACAGACCAACAGAAGGCAGTTAAGCAGTTTTACAAGAGGAGGCCACGTCAGCGCAACTAACCACCCACTTGTAACAACTTCCTTGTAACAACTGTAACAATCAAGATTGTAAAACTATAAGTAGTAGAGCAGGAAAGGGAATAGGACATTGATTGTTTCAGCATTAAACTCTCTCTCCTTCTCTCTCGCTCTCTCTCTCTCTCTTTTCCTCTCTCTTCTTCCAAAAATTCAGGAGGTTGGCCCCTTGAAGAGCCCTGAGTTAGGCAGGTTCCTAACAATTTGGTATCAGAGCCAGCATGACCAACACAAGAAACACGTCAGTAGACACCCGAATGGATCATATGGAGGTAGAGATCCATCGAATGTCTTCAGATCTCAAAGAAATGAAGGAAGGCTTCACTGCTCTCCTCCTTCGACTGGAGCAGGGGGCAACGAACATTGACAGAGGAAGCCAAGAAGAGCGCAGTAATGAAAACAGCCGCAGAATAGGGGTGGCAACAAGAATAGCCAAAATCGACTTCCCCATCTTCTCAGGCGGCGACCCAACTCCCTGGATTCTCAAAGCCGAAAGGTATTTTGATTACCATGAAACACCGGGGCAAGATAGGGTAGCTCTGGCTTCTGCGCATCTTGAAGGGGAAGCTACCCTCTGGTTTCAATGGTACAAAAGGGGGCACCCTCGTCAAACCTGGGCAGACTTCACGGACGCCATGACTGTCCGTTTTGGATCATCTAGGTTCGAAGATCTTGATGAAAATTTGACAAAGCTACGGAAGGTGGGATCAGTAAAGGAATACTAGATGGAGTTCAAAAGGCTAGCCGTGAGAGTCCAAGGGTGGACGGAGAAGGCATTGGTGGGAAGCTTCGTCGACGACCTAAAAGAGGAACTACGACTGGAAGTGAAAGGGATGCAGCCTACTTCGGTCATCAGTGCGGCAACACTAGCCAGATTGTATGAGGACAAGTTCAGTCGAGCAAGAAAGGTGCAGCGACCATGGGTCCCGGAGCAAGAAGGGAGCAAGAAAGGACGACAGCACCAGACAAGGAGGAAGGAGTACTGGGCCCAGGCCCATTGGTTCCTTTCAAACGGCTGACCTAGGCAGAGATGCAAGCCCACAGAGACAAAGGTCTATGATACAACTACGAAGAGAAATTTGGGTCGGGACACCGCTGCAAGAAACAAGCGTTTCTCCTCCAAACAGATGCCGAAGAAGAAGATGACATCACCGGTTGCGGAGAGTCTAACCCAGGGTGGGAAATACAATCCAATGGCATGCCTGAAATATCCTTACAAGCCCATACGGGACTTGCGTCCCCTCAGACAATGAGAGTTGTAGGGCTGATCCTAGGACGCCAAGTGTCAATCCTCATAGGCAGTGGCAGCTCCCTTAACTTCATAACTCAAGTCTTGGTGGATAAAATGGGACTTCCGGTTCAACCCACAACAGCCTTTACGGTTCATGTGGCCAACGGTAACAGCCTATCTTGCAATAGCATTTGCATGGGCCTACCACTAAAGATTCAAGGTCATCAGTTTGCGGTGGACCTATATCCTCTCCATCTCAGTGGAGCGGACGTGGTGCTAGGCATTCAATGGTTAAGACAGCTAGGACCCGTGGTCTGCGACTGGGCCCGTCTCACCATGGACTTCACATCAGGAAACTCTACAGTCCATCTACAAGGGCAAACATACAAGGGCCCAAGGCATATCAGTCTTGCAACACTAACAAAGCAAAGAGGAGATCCAGATCAGCCCATGTTCATGCACATGGACTCAAATTGGACCAGGCCATCCTTAGCTAGCAGCAGCCCAGATGGGCCTAGAGACTTTCAAAGCCGCCTACAACAACTCCTTCAGCACTATGGCAATGTGTTCAAAGAACCCCAAGGACTGCCACCACGCTGGAAGCATGACCACCGCATCCTCCTCATGCCGGGATCAGCCCCGAGCAATGTAAGACCCTATCGATACCCTTACTTCCAGAAATCTGAAATCGAGAAGCAAGTTCAAGATATGCTTAAGCAAGGGATAATATAGCCCAGTCACAGCCCATTCTCGTCACCGGTACTACTAGTCAAGAAAAAGGATGGGACGTGGCGGTTTTGTATTGATTACAGAGCCCTTAACAACATCACCATTAAAAACCGATTCCCGATACCAGTCATTGATGAGCTGCTTGATGAACTCAGTCAAGCCACCATATTCTCAAAACTGGATTTACGAGCTGGGTATCATCAAATAAGGGTACATAGGGAGGATGTTCACAAAATGGCTTTCAGGACACATGATGGTCACTATGAGTTCTGGGTCATGCCATTTAGGCTGACCAATGCTCCAGCCACATTTCAAGCCTTGATGAATGACATATTTCGGCCATATTTACGTAAGTTCATCCTTGTTTTCTTTGACGAAATATTGGTCTGCAGCCCCAATTGGGAGGAACATCTGAACCATCTACAGGTCACCCTTGCAACACTTGAGGCCCACCAGCTATTTGCTAAAGAGTCCAAGTGCTCCTTTGGACAAAACCAAGTTCACTACTTGGGACATGTTGTAGAAAAGGGGACTGTAGCGGCTGACCCAGATAAAATCTCCAGTATACTAGGCTGGCCACAACCCAAATGTGTGAAAGAATTGAGGGCCTTCTTGGGACTGTCCAGGTACTACCACCGCTTCATCAAAAACTACGGCCTAATAGCTACCCCATTGACCCAATTGCTGAAACAAAACGCTTTTAACTGGTCAAACCAAGCCCAACAAGCTTTTGAGCAATTGAAACAGCCAATTGCGAGCCCTCCAACATTAGCACTGCCCAATTTCACAAAAGATTTCATCATTGAGTGTGATGCCTCGGGTCAAGGCGTTGGGGCTGTTCTCATGTAAGAGGGGCGATCACTAGCCTTTTTCAGCAAGGCCTTAACATCACAAAAGTGGGCCAAATCAGTTTATGAGCGAGAATTAATGGCAATGGTCTTAGCAGTCCAACGTTGGCGATCCTACTTGATCGGTAGACGGTTCACAATTCGGACCGACCATCAATCTGAAGTTCTTATTGGATCAATCAATTCTATCCCCGGAACAGCAACGCTGGATATCCAAGCTACTGGGGTACGACTACAGAATTGAATACAAAGCAGGGATTGCTAACCGAGTGGCGGACGCCCTCTCACGGCACCCATAGTCATTTCAGTTACTAGTATCTTCCCCAACTTCACTCCTGGATCTACTACGAAAAGAAGCCCAATCCCATAAGGAGTTACAGCAGTTGAAGGCCCAAGTATTGGCAAATCCCTCACTGCACCCCGGGTACACAATTAAGAATGATCTACTCTTCTTCAAAGGACGCCTGGAAATCCCGGCAGCCTATGCTCATCTCAGAAAGCTCCTGGAATTATTCCATGCCTCACCCACGGGTGGCCACTCCGGCATCCTACGAACACAAAAGCGCATCGCCACACAATTTCATTGGAAAGGCATGCGTACATCTATCCAGAACTTCATAGCCGAGTGTGCAGTATGCCAACAAAACAAGTCAGCCACTACAACACCAGCAGGCCTCTTGCAACCACTCCCAATACCAACCCAAGTCTGGGATGATATATCAATGGATTTCATCACGGGATTGCCCGTTTCTGCCGGCAAAACAGTTATCCTTGTGGTAGTAGATAGACTGACAAAATACAGTCATTTCCTACCTCTATCACACCCATTTACAGCAGCCACAGTTGCTGAATTATTCCTCCGGGAAATTGTGCGCCTACATGGGCTCCCCAGCTCAATTGTATCAGACAGGGACCCTATCTTTATGAGCCATTTCTGGGCTGAGCTTTTCCGCCTACACGGGGTTAAACTATTCAAGCTAACTAGCTACCACCCCCAATCTGATGGACAGACAGAGGCGGTTAACAAGAGTCTCGAAACATATCTGAGATGCTCCACGGGAAATCGACCAAGACAATGGGTGAAGTGGATCCACTGGGCCGAATGGTGGTACAACACCACTTTCCATAGCGCCGTGGGGATGACACCCTTCAGAGCTTTATATGGTCGGGACCCTCCCCCTCTACTTCCTTATGAAAAAGGAACCACCATAGTAGCAGCCCTTGAAGAACAGCTAACGCAACGGGATGAGGTGCAAAGGGAACTGAGACATCATCTCTTACAGGCACAGCAATGGATGAAGCACACCTATGGTAAACACCACAAGAATGTCCAATATGAAGTAGGTGATTGGGTGTTTCTCAATTACAACCCTTCAGGCAGATTTCAGTTGCAAGCCGACAGTAGAACAAACTCAGCCCGCGCTATTTTGGCCCATTTAAAATCATGGAGAGAATAGGATCAGTGGCCTACAAACTGGACCTTCCGGCAACATCCAAACTGCACCCTGTATTCCATATCTCCTTACTGAAGAAGGGGCCGAAGTCAGGAGTCATTACAAGTGTGACCCTTCCCATATTTTCAGAAGGACAAGTGCAGACTGAGCCAGCCCGCATCATTGATTTCAGATGGGTGCGCCGGGGAGGCAGAGTCATACCAGAGGCATTAGTTGTTTGGTCTAACCTTCCGGAAGAGGATGCAACCTGGGAATCCTACTTAGATCTGCAATCTAAGTTTCCTACATTAGACCTTGAGGGCAAGGTCGCTCTAAAGGAAGGGGGGATTGTCAAGACTGCTGGAACAGACCAACAGAAGGCATTTAAGCAGTTTTACAAGAGGAGGCCACATCAGCACAACTAACCATCCACTTGTAACAACTGCCATTCACTTGTAACAACTGTAACAATCAAGATTGTAAAGCTATAAGTAGTAGAGCAAGAAAGGGAATAGGACATTGATTGTTTCAGCATTAAACTCTCTCTCTCTTTTCCTCTCTCTTCTTCCAAGAATTCAGGAGGTTGGCCCCTCGAAGAGCCCTGAGTTAGGCAGGTTCCTAACAATATCATCTATTAACATCTAATTGATAGGATATCTTCCTACCACCTCCATCAACATCCTTTTTGCCCCTTGTCCAATTAGACCATTATAACTTGTAAGGTACCAAATCCTTACTGATATGATCATTCATCCCCTTTTAGTTTGTATGATCAAACCACTTCAATCAACTTGGCTTCATAATATCAACTAATGGGGAAAATAAAGGTTCCCGATAGGACTTTATTTCTGAATTTATCACTGTTTTTAAAAGCAGCATGTTGTTAAATTAGACCATAACTTGATCATTGTTAGTAATCTCTGTTTTTCAAAAGTAGCATGACACACACACACACTCATGTATATGACATTTTATGTGTAAAAAGATAGAAAGTTAAAAACAAATTTGTGCTAGATAAACAAGAAAACAATAAATTTGTAAAGATGGTGGTTGAAATTATGAGTGGTTTAACAGACATTTTAGTGTGTTGGATAAAAAGCAAACGTCACAAGTCATTATGAGCAAACGCCAGTGTCAATGGTATTTGAAAATTCGATTTTGAATTCGAGATTTGATATAATCGAATTGAATTCAGATAATTCAGATATCTAATTGGTCAAATTCGGATATCCTATTCATATTGATTAGTTGATCGGATTCGAATTTGGATATGACCTGACTCAATTTGCTAAATATCTGAATTCAACTGATTATTTAATTTTTATATATAATATATATAATATTTAAATATTTTATATAATTTATATATATAATATTTAAATAAATAATTTTATATATTTATATAAATAAAATATTTATTTTATATATTTATTAATTATCTAAAACAATTAATTGGTTGAATCGAATATTCGAATATCTAATCCAATTTAAATTCAAATATTAATTTCAAATATCCATTGGATATCGAATTGAATTCGGATATCAAATTTTCTAATCGGATTTGAATTCAGATATTGCCCAATTTGATTCGAATTCGATCCGTTTACACCCCTAGCCACAAGAGCATCTAATATGACTAGGGCACTGTAAAATTTGTCTTCCTGAGAAACCTTATGTTCCATATCTTTGGCAGACTGCTTAAAATAAATACCATCCAAGATGTTAAAAACAAAACATGACAAAAGCAACATCAGTGTAAGAGAAGAATTATTTTGGGTCTTGGAGAGTGTCTGCTACATTTTCTATCTTTTTTTGGTAGACATATATGAATATATTAATAACCAAAAACAAGATAAAGGACAGAATTATCAGAAAAAAAAAAAAAAAACAAGATAATAGACAAACCCCCACCCCTATACAAAAACAAGTAGGTATACTCTTTCAGCCCATTTGCACCATTTATGGGTTTTCTCCCATTTCAGAATCAAAGATGATTGATTCCCAGTTGTTACAAAAATGAGAAAAGGAACTTTTATAAAAGAAATACCATTACCCAATGATGTTCCTGGAAATCCCAAGTCTTGGGAGTGGTAAACTGGATATGGAACTTAACCTTTGACATTTTTGGCACAAAGTGGTCACTCACATACTCAAACCTGTTTTCTCACTCTTGTCAACCTGAAGTTTTACCATAGAACCAAGTAAAGGCTCCTACAGTTGTCAAAGTCTGCTAATATTGGTGACCAGAAAAACATGGTCGGCTCTAGCATGGTGTATTATCCCTGTATTTTGGTTCAAGGCATCTCCAAGAAAGGGAAGACCTGTCAGGAAGCTGTGCCTTTTGCAGCGCTTTGAATCATATGGACATAGAGGAATTGCAGAATCTTTGAGCATAAGGCAAATCCAGAGGATGTGGTGATTACTTTTGCAGTTAAAGTGATTAGAACAGGATTTTGTTTCATCGTTTTTGAAAATAGACCTTTTTTGGGAATCCTCATGGTGTGTATACTGTACAGAACCTTTTTCAAAAAAATAAAATTAAAAATAAAAAGAACAAAAACACAGTTGGATCTAGTATAGTTTTATCCAACAGTATCTCACAAGTCTTGCCTTTTAAAATCCTTGTTCCTTTTCTTCCAAATCCGCCAGCAGAGCATATCTACAAGATATATGAATAATAGGATTTTAGACCTTATATGGAGACTCCATAGGGAAATCACTACAGAAGAGTGCAGACAATCAAGGAAAAAGCAACAGTTCAGAAAGGGAATTTGGTGTTCCATAGGGATTTCTCTGCAACTCTTGATGTAGATTATCTGAATTTGATTAAATATAAAAGTCTGAAGAACTGTCCAACAATTAACCATCCATGTGATTGTTTTGTCACTACAATTGTACTCTCAGCCAATGGTGTTTTATATCCAAAGAAAAGGAACAAGTGAATGCTAAAGTCTTTTCTGCATTGTACATAACTATAGAAAAACTATTGAAAGATTAACATTACCCGGAAGCACTGCAGCTTAGTTGCTGCAGAAACAGAAAGGACTGACAGAACTTATAAGGTAATTGCTTTGGTCTGATTATTCCAGCTACTGTTACTGCATCATTAGCCTCCACCTACAGAGATTAAAAAGAAAGATAGTTTTAAACCACGGAAAAAAGAGAACTGTAAGTCATCAAAACTTATCCTTACGATCAACATTATTTTATTGTCAGTTCAATTATGTCTAAATCTGTTGGGCTATTAGAAGCTTGACTTTATGCTTGTATTAGCAATTTAGCATAAAACGATTCAGAATAACGTTCAAGACCCAGAATTTCTATAAAAAGGAGTCATCGTCAGGGAAACAAGCAAAATTCAAACACTAAACGGGAAAAACTCGAAATTGTAACCTGAAACTATTGCCATAGAACACAAAGAATAGACACATAATAGCATTTGATAGGCTTGAAAAAGAAAAACTGCAAACCTAAGCGCTAGACTAGTATAGTTGTACTGTTTCTCCACGATTATTATCCAAAGAAATTCGAACTTAGCTGTGTTAATCAGATCAATGATGATAAACAGTTCTTGATGAACTTGATGAGCCAACTACAAGTTCTCCACAAAGCTATGCTATAGCCTTGCGTCGTCATCTCCTTCCAGCTTGCCTGCCTTGTCGTATCTTTCTCCACTGCCCAAGCGAAATCGATACGACGCCGAATTAGGGCAACCCACTTCTCGTCATGACCAATATCACTGCTACGAAATACAAAACTGGAATCAATTGAAATATACAAGAAACTAAACCTTTCCTTTGGTTTAAGAGGGAAGAATCTTCAATACAATCCAAACGCTTGATTGCAAGCTTATCGATCAAAATATCTAGGTTTCCGCCCATCTACCGGTCTTCTTCGAGAGAAACCTCAGAGAGAAAAACCTAAATTAGGCTGGTGTTCAACAGTCTGGGGATTATAAGCTTAAATAAGAAGTCCAATCCCGCTCCCCCTACCCCCCGCATATACTCAGTCAGAATCGAAGGCCAGGCTTAGTAGTAGCTTCGTAGATCTACATGGGCAAAAGAGTAAAACGAGCTTATGACAACTCGCCGGCGCCTCTGCGATTTCCTCCACTCCCTCCATTAACGCCGGGCTCTATTCATATTTCCGCGGGAAGAGAATGATACAATAGTTTGGCTAAATTCCACATACGCCCCCCCCCCCCTAATTTGGGTGTTTGTCACTTAACACCTGAATTATGTTTTTTTTTTTACATATTTCCCCATCTTTCACTAGATTATTACACAACCACTTTGTTATGATGAAAATCCCTTTCCTTAACAAATTACTTTGAGTTCGAGTTCAAGTTTGTTTTGAAATATTCAATGAGTTTGAATTCAGCTCGAAAGTTTAAAAATAAATATCTTTTATATTTTATAAATATATATGATATATTTTTATAATATATTGCATGTTCTTATATTATATATAAAATATAAAAATATATTTTACGTAAAAAATATATTTTGATTCCAATTTTTTATTGGTCAAGCTTGAGTTCAATAATTAATCGAACTTACCCTGAGATTCGACCTTGGCTCAAATTTGAGGACACAACCATCAAGCCTCATATGCTGGTAATGCAATTGCAGACACACACATAAAAAATTCAGAGCTCTTCGGTAGACCCTCAAATGCTACAGCAACCTCATCAAGAACAAATGCTTCTCTTAGATGATTCCTTATTTATCAAAATGTATATCAATAGATCTTTTTATGAGGCCAAGAATAAGACAACCTATAGAGATGTGAATTGGGATTTATTCCTCACACCAACCTTACAGCCACATTCCACTGTGTGTTGAGAAATGTTTTTTGTAAATAATAACTAAAAGTATGGGAGATATTCCTGATGTGTGATTGGAACATGATGTGATAGAAGGGTTTTTATGCATGTAAAAATGTTGGGGTACAAGTGGGTCCTTTAGGGAGGGTATAGTACAAAAAAGTATAAGGGTAGTATGTGTTTCTCTTGCAAAAAAAAAAGAAAAAAAAAAGAAAAAGAAAGCTAAGTAGGTGTTTGGCATTGATGATGTTTTCTGAGAAAATGATACCATGTAGATGCCACAAAAAAAAGTGGTGCTTCAGAAAAAAAGAAAACCTCTTATTCGGTATTGTTTTCCATAAAAAACGTTGCTTCAAGCCATACCTTGGAAATTAGGAAAGTGTGGTCTGAAGCAATGTCAAGTATGATGTTTTCTTAGAAAACAATTCATTGCTACCAGTGATGGGATGATGTGGCATCATCTTGGATGTTGGATAATATGACCAATGTTGAAAATGGTTCTACAGCATTGGTACCAAATAAAACAAGTGTTGTTTTCTCAATGTGACAGCACCACTTCCAAACAAAAAATAAGCACCTACAACTCATACATGTCCAGCAAGGTTTTTGTGAAAAACAATGTGATATTCTCAACACCGATGCCAAACACCTGCTAAGAAACAGTAATTGTTAAACTGAATGACTTCTTGTTTTGTCTCTCAGTGAATAAAATAAATAAATAATCACAACCTCTTTAGAAATTTAGTTACTAGAAAACAAAATAATAAGTTTCTCTGTTCAACTATTTCAACTCATGAATTGATCTTGAAAATCCCAAGTACCATGTAAAAGTTTCAACTAATGAATGCCATGGAAACGGAAATGATAGATGAATTTCAATATACGGTCCATCGATTTAATCGATTTTCTACCTTAATATCGATCAAATGATTTTTGTTCTTCGAGTTTTGTGCCAAATTTATGTCATTAACTGATGTGCCAATCCAATCATGTATGAATATATCAACTAATTGAAGCTATTCAATTAATGCATAATTTTTTTTCAAAAAAAGGCTATGTAATATAAGTACCATACAAAATGCATAAAATCTAAGATCGTAAAAAGCCACCCAAACAATGTATCAACATGTATCAAGGTAATTTTAAAATAAGTTAGGTTGCAGCTAAAATATTGGTACATCAATCAGATGGATGGGATTTTTAGATTGATTTGATAGTAAGGCTCAACTTGGAAAAAGTATAAATGCAAATATGTACAGTATAAATGCATACAAAATAATATAAAATATAAGATTTTATATTTTACATATATATGTACTCTTTTCAAACTGAGCCTAAGGGTGCAATTTGTGCCGATTAGGATTGGAATTCTGTCAACCTGCAGCAGTGTAAAATGTTAATTCGAGTCAACCCAAATTGCACCCTGATTTGGTTGACTTTGATTTGTTGAAATCTTAGGCCCCATTTGGTTTGCAGGGGTTTGGAATTAAAATTCCATTACTATTCCTGTTGTAATAGCATTCTCCCATTTGAATGAATGGTCATTCCTTGCCCTCCCTTAAGAATGAAATCTCACTCCTATTGATTCTAATTCCCATTCATATTCCTATTTGAATCAAACAAACTATGAGAATAGGCCATTCCGATTCTGATTCTAAAGAATTTCAATTCCAATTGTGAACTAAACAGATCCTTAGTATATTATTTAGATGGTTAATTCATTGATTTTGGGAGACCATCAAGATCCCTTTGATGATCTAGATCTTTGGATTGGATTGGTTTGATTAGATGAAATTTTGATAAATAGATTCTTTAATTGATTTTAAGAAGCCTTTTTTATGGCTCAGGCTTTTTTTGATACATTACCATACATGGATTTTTTGCATGCATTACTTATGATTGATATTTGACTTGATAATAAGCCGACACAATTTTGATTTAGATTCAATCCAAACCATTTGCAATCCTAATTCTTGTATCCAATTAACGGTAATCAATGAAATGGATCAGGTCTAAGACCACCTCGATCATACATAGACCTAGACTCAACAAGATCGGAAAATGATTTGCATATTAAGGTTTAGGTGTGGATATGCATAAATCAGATTGGACTGGTTGTTGAGAGTAAGGTTTTAAAAAACTGAAGGCGTTGTTGAGGAATAATGGCCCAAAAAGGTGAGGCATAAACCTAAAGGCGTTGTAGGTGTAAGTCTCAAAGTTTAAGAAAAAAAATTAATTAAAGTTTGTAAATTGATGAAAATAACTTATAATATACTAAATTAAAATGAAAGGAGATATGCATATCTATAAACTAGAAGTTTGTAATTAAGCAATAAGTTTTGGCATTTAAGTATTAAGTGAAATAATAATTAATCGATTAACAATCATAAATATTTTATATTTCATGTAAAAAATAATTTAGAAGAAAGGAAACAACTTAGTTGATTCGGTCTATGTAAATAACAATAATAATAATAAGAGAAGAATTGAGAAAAATAACAAGCTTGGGACATTACATTTAGAATAATAAGGAAAATCCTAGTTGATTTATTCAAAAAAAAAACTAAGAACCTGATTAGTCTTTTTTGTATTGAACTATCTTAAAGCACGAAGAAGAACTAATAGAATTTGATTTATCTTATTAATTTTTCATTTTTAATTTTTTATTTGGTCCATAATTATTGAAGTATCTTTTCATATGTTTTAAATTATAAAAATACATATTTTTGCATTAAATCACTAGTTAATCATTGATATTTGAGGCTTATGCCTTTTTGCTCCTTAGGCTACGCCTCACGCCTTGAGGCTTGAGGCTTACGCCTCATTCTAACAAATGCTTAGATGTGAGGCTTAAGGCTTGAGGCAAAATCTATGCACCTCTCCTCAAGGCGTATGTTTCATGCTTGAAGGCTTAAGCCTTTTAAAACAATGGTTGAGAGAACAGATTAGTTATAAGTTAGAGCTTGATAGCTGTTTTACCGCTTATGAGACCAATCATTTTGCTCCACACCAATCATAAAATGCATATGGCCTACAATCACTCAAGGATTTAACTGTGAATTAAAACATGGAGTGAAATCCATGATTTGTATCACCCATAAGCCAAAGAGTGTAACTATAATACAGAAATGAATATTTAGTGTATGATAAATCTTGATATCAATCAATGGCATTAAAAACATCACATGCTCTATGGTTCACAATTCATCTGTTTATCACTTACACAGGGGCAGAGTTAAGAATTTTGTACTGCTTTTAGAAAACCAGATGGCAAGTGTGACAATGAATCAACTTAAAAGAAAGTTTATTCTCATTTCAACATCAGTGATCAACTATTTATTTACATGAAAACATGATTTGGCACAAAGAAAAGCCATATCCGCATACAAGAGACCAGGCAAAGATTACACATATAATTTGTTTAGTTAAGCAATATCCAAATTGTCCTCTCTTCTCGTCCAGGGCCCATGGCTTCACTCATTTGATGTTATCTGGGTTGTTAGTGTGAATAGGTTAGAGCTCGGCCATGCCGTCACCCTGATCCATTAAAGAAGTGGCTATTGTGTGACTATGTGAGAAGCCTGTATCTAGGGTGGGGGGATGTGGAACAGTGGAAACACAACCAATACCAGGAAAGCCCAAATTGATCGAACCAAGAATCACCACATGCGAACTATAGGAAAAGGACAATCAGAATAGGTTAAATCTAGAACTATTCACTCTCAAATCGAGCCCCAAGTACATAAAAAATAAACCTTATCTTTTTGTATTGTTCACAGACTCATAGATTGTGCACCTGGACTGAGAATTTGTTAAATGGTGAAGGGGCCCGGCCCAGTAAGTAGGACATTTTTGAAATCAGGTTCCGTCTCCTAATTTTTTTATCGTTACACGTTGAAAATCATATTCTGTGGGCGCTTGGGCAAATCGTAATCTATCTTTTAGCTGTTTCTGCTGTTTTTGTTTGCAATGCAGGCTACATTTAGTTGTGATGCAAACATAAACATAAATTGTTCGGGCCATGGGAGAGATGGCTTTGGGTGCCATGTGGCAGCCCAATCACCGCCCAGTCACCTTGGCTACGTCGGTGCAGCTCTACCATTTTCGCGGCGTACATCTGTTAAACCAAGTGCGGATCGAATCGAACGGCTGAGGTCTTTGGTGGTTTTACTTGCACGCAAAGAGAATGAGAGCAGCTTCACAGTATCAGACCCGAGACACCAACCTCTCAAACAATATGCAAGATAGTGTAGCTTAATCTGATTAGAACTAAAGTTGAGAGGATAATTTTCCTTTCTCAATAAAAGGCTTTTCTCATTGTTGTAAACCACTTGGGAGAGGTCTCTTAAATAGTTGCTCCTCCAATGTTAAATTCCTTGACATTAGGAACAATAGTTATCAGAATAACCAATTGAGATAAGCATTAGTATTTATGCTCCACCAGATTTGAGACAAGTGTCTCAACTTGACCAAGGATCTAACCACTTGGTCACCCAGTCTAGACTGGGTCAAATGGACATCCATTGACCCAATAAGAGCTGGAATATGGATCCAAATTATCCAACAACATTGGTATCTCCATGCATGAAAAAGTTTTTAAATAAGCAATCAAATAAATTTGTTTTTATAGAAAATAAATAAATAGGTAATTATTTAAAAATAAATGACTGTGTGTGAGAGTGTTGCATGGAGATGACCATCAACTATCAACCATCAACATGTGGCTTGTCACATGGCCATTGGATATTCCAACATGTTGAGGATTAAACAAGGGCCTATGGCCACTCCACCATCAACATCAACTCCATGGCCACGACTGTGCTATGCTAATTCTGTGGTTTTCACCTTATCCTCCCAACCACATTGACTCCACACCATGTGGATAAGTACAACCAAGAACAGGGGTGGATGGGGACAATTCTGTGGGGGGATTAGGACTCATCCCGAAGACTTTGGCAGTTAACCTCATCCCAACAACCCCAGAAGCTGAATCCAATCAAGATACGGACATTCGGCTATAAAAGGGTATTTCCCACTTAAGGTAAGGGATTCCAACATCTAGCACCCATATTGTTATTTTGTTCAGACCAGTATTGTTCTCTAACTTCTCAGGCCAACCACCCATCGCTTTCTACTGATTTGAACATTAGAGTGCCTACCCGGGGATAACTCCTCGGGCCTTTGACATCTTTCTTGATCATAGATCTTGGAGCGCAACTTCGTCCTTCCACCTCAGCTCCGTTTTGTTGGCAAGGACTATCTGACTATGACCTTGGTTCATGCACCACCTTGGATCGAGCAGTATCATAAATATATATTTTGTATAAATACCCTCTTTTAGGTTCAAGAATGTAAAGTGGGTTAGTAGTGTAATTTTTTTCTTTTTTGTATTTTTCTTCTTTGTTAAAAATTTGTGCAAAACGTGGGTCCCATCATTATATGTATTAAACTTTTGGTCAAATGCACCAATTATTAGAAGAGTACAAAAATGTATTCAAAAAATGAATACCGCATTCTCTTCATAGCACAAAATTATCAAAAAATACATTTTTGACATCTTAATCATTACATTTTTGCATACCAAACAAACAGAATACAAACGAGTCAATGCAAATTTTAATTTTTTTTTTTAAATTTGCTTTTATTTTGATTGTTTGTATTGTAAATTAAGTAAATAGGAAAAAAACCCGAAAACAAGTTACTGCAAGAACTAGTGCAAAAGAGTATCAGAATTTATACTTTTCTTGATACACCCAAAGATATAAATGAATACACTGATATAAATATGTTAAAAAGGTTTAATAATTTGTAGGGGTGTTCACGGGTCGGGTTGGGTCGGTTTATTGGGGTTTTCCCAACCGATCCGACCTGGTCGGGTTACTTGAGGTGGAAACCAAAATCGACCCACTGATAGGCCAAACCGACCTGGTCGGTTTGAGTCGGGTTGGGTCGGTTTGGGTCGGTTTCGGTTTTGCTCCTGTACAAAAAGACACCTAATTGAATTCTAATTGTAATTGCCTAATGAGTTGCCTATTTGGTGTAAAAGATTATATAAAGTTAGAAATTAGGATAAATTACCTATTCTAATTGTAATTGCCTAATAGGCCTTCTAGTTCTAGTAGAAGACTAGTTATAATTAAGTAGAAAACTACTCAAAATAGGTACTAATTCAGTTCGGGTCGGATTGGTTTCGATTTTCATACAAGAAAACCGATATTTGATGAAAACCCGGTGACTTGAGTTGGGTCAATCCGGATTGATCGGTTTAGTCGGGTTGGGCATTCTTATGAATAGCCCTAATAATTTGAGATGAAGGAAAGCATCCTTTGGTTCATATAAAATAAATAAAAATGATGATTATCAGTGATATCTGGGTATATTGATATTTTTAATCCTTGGAATTAAATAAAGAATGATCTGGGCTGTGTCGGTATGTAATTTTGGTTGCTGGTGGCACTAACAACTTGTAGCTCTACCACCCCTTTTGTTGTTAGCAATTTAGGATTGTTGTTTAGATCATTACATATCCTGGTGAACCCTACAACCCCGGTGTAGGTGGTATTCGCTACAATCCACATGGAGTTCACATTTCCGCCTTACAATGCCCTACAATATATTTTTGTCGTGTATTGAAAATATCTTCCAATGATAATATTATTGATTTTGATATTATCATCGGGAGATGTTCTCAATATATGACAGGGATGTGCTGTAAGGCGTTATGGGGCGAACATGTGAACTCACCTATAGAAGACTTACCAACCAACCAGTTCTAGCAGTTTTTATATATTGAACCATGAATTGTTAAATGAATATCAAACCGTTGACCCGTTCAATAAATGGTAAATGTTTAATAAAGTTGCATTTTCAATTAATTATATGAAATAGGGTGGGAGTGGGTTTAAGGAACTCACTAACTCCTTAAGAGCTCAAAATTAATTGGCCCTTGAATGACTCAAGCTCACGAAAGGACGTTTTTAGCAAAGTGAAATCTCATCACATGATCGACCAGCAGTGTTGGTTAATTGCCGTCTGATTCTTGAAATGTTGACCACCCAAATTTGTTCTATATAAGGAAAGCATTTGTTAAATTCCTCGCAAATGGATCAAGTTCAAGCCAGATGTACACCAGCAGTTTGGCGTCCTTGGACAGTTGGGTGCCTCGTGTAGGATCTCACAGTCACAGGTGACAAGCCCAGGGTTTGAGGAGAAGATAATCTGACGGTGCATTGAGTCTCCGCCACCGAATGGTTGTCGGTGGGACCATCAACCATGCACCGCTTGCTTCGTTACTTTCCATTGTACACAACCAGCTGACGAATTTTCTAGACAAATCCGAAGTTATAATTATTAATTAATCCTTAAATTTCTCGATAAACTTACGGTTTTTCAAACAACCCGTATATCTACACACTACAACTTGGGGGTGTTGGGTCGGGTTGGAGTCGGAATTTGTTAATTTTTCAATGGCCTTAAACCCTAAACTGAACTCGATGTAATAATTGTTCAAAAGGGCAAAAACTTCAAACTTTTTTGTTTTTTGTTTTTTTTTGTAGTTGGGATGACACCCCTAACTGCCTAGACTTTGCTATTGTTGATTCCCATTAATTTAATAATATTTTAATTTATAAAAAAACTCGTAGTTGAAAATTTTTATTTGAAGGGTGCTTGTTAACGTGGTTGATATGTTGTTATTGTATTTTGGGTGAATTAAGAAAAAATGTATGAAAAATAATGCTTTTTTATTTAGACACATACATTTGTAATTGGGCATCCCAAAAGCCTACCCATGATGGAGCCGCACATATCTGGAGTGTATAGTTTGTAGGGTGTTTGGCAATATGCTAAGTTTTATTTCTGTCCTACGCCAAGCAAATCTATACTCATTTTCTTAGAAAATTTTCAAAAGGCCTAGGTCAATTGACATTAACAAATACAAAAGCTTAATTCAAATCCAAGCATACTGAACCAGATTTGGAATTCAGCGCTACTAATTTTTTCTCTCAGGATTGGTTTGGATGTATTAGGATGGTGTTTGGAAGCATGGGCATTTTTTAGGACCGATTTAAAAAAAAAAAATGTTCATACTTGTTAGACCCGTTTTTCACAAAAAACACATTGATGTATTTGGAAGTATTTCTGCCACATAGGCAGTGAGCAATATTATACTGTTTGGTAAGGTGATTTTCATCACCGTTTTTCTACCACATATTCGTCATATCAGTCAATTGTTGGGGGCAACAGTTCACTGAAATATGAAAACGCCAATTTAACATTTTATGCAACAATTGGATCCTAATTTACGAGGCATGCCTGTTTTTCAGCATTTTTTTAAAAAACGCTTAAACCAAACAATCATGTATGTGAGTATCTGTTAAATCGCCTACATGGATCTAACGTGGCACCGTTTTTCAGAAAAACGGCCACGCTTCCAAACATCCGCTAGGTTTGAAGAGCAAATTCGATTTGTGTGGTTTATTGTTTTTGGTTAATTGTTAATGATTTAAAGCAACATGACAAAGAGTTAAAACGTGTGCAACAAAAAATGGACGGTCGAAGTTGTTGATATCCTAGTCAGCAAATCCATCCAACGTGTCAAAAGATAGGCATCGGACACATTGCTTTGAGAGACCAAAACACGACACGCGTTAAAGACAAAGCTGGCTTTTGTCTATAAATTGAAGTCCGTTTTTTTCGAGCGTCAAGGGATTTCCTCTTTCAAAGTGTCTTCTCTTCTGTGTCTCAAAAACAAATTTCCATTTCAAATATCTCGTGTTTTAGACTTTCTTTTTGGGTCAACATTGATTGAGTTTAGTTTTATTGATTCTTGGTAGAGGTTGAGATTGATTTTGTATATCATTCGGTAATCTTGTTGAATTCGAAGATGTTGGATATGGATATGGTGGGAGGATCTCTTCATCTTACATCGTTGAATCATGTCTCGATGCTGTGTAGATCAGTCAAAAAATCTCTACATTTCTATCAGCACGTACTAGGGTTCATCCCAGTTAGGCGGCCTGAATCTCTCAACTTCGAGGGAGCATGGTAAATTTATTATTAACACAACTCCATGTAGGATGTTTGATCTAATTTTGTTGTTGTTTGGATTTTCTTTCTTATGCGTAGGCTATTCGCTTATGGAATTGGCATCCATCTTCTGCAAGCAGGGAACCCAGAAAGCTTGCCGACGAAAAGCGAGATTAATCCTAAAGACAATCATATTTCTTTCCAGGTAGTTCCTTCTCTACTTCTCTCCAACTACCTTAATTAATTCACAGACGAGAGAACTGACTTTTTTATTCTTTACAATTAATTTATAAAACTTACTTTAATTTACAGGTTTAGCCAATGATACAAGCAAGAAAAAAGTAAGAAAGCTTGGCTGCATCTTCTGTGAAATTAATAAATGAAATAAAAGTGTGGGTGACATCAATGAAGTAATTAATAATTTAAGGAAGCTGAAAACAAGATAAATTTTAAAATAAATTGAGATTGAAAAGCGTCCTACGTATGTTCTGCGATTCTTTTGGTCCCCTCAGCTAAATTAGTTCTAACCTAAACAACTGAATGCTTCACTTGGGTTTTAACTTTTAATTAATTAACCGCCTTATTTCAGTAGTATTATTATGGAATTCTAGGTATAAGGAAACGACGGAAAATATAATATTTGGATGTGCATTGTGCAGTGTGAGAACATGACAGTAGTGGAGAGGAAGTTGAAGGAGATGGGAATAGAGTACGTGCAGAATAGAGTAGAGGAGGGTGGGATATACGTGGACCAGTTGTTTTTTCATGACCCAGATGGCTTCATGATCGAGATTTGCAACTGTGAAAACCTGCCGGTGGTCTACCTCGATGGCGAACCCGCTGGAGCAGTTTGCTCGAGACGTAGTTTCAAGAAGCACCAGCAACCACCACCATCACCGCAAATGGTTAAATGTGTTACAGCAGTATCTGTTAAGGAGGACTACCTCTCTTGTGCAGGATTCTATCGAGAGGGATCGAATTGTTAGATCAAAAGTATATTCCTTTTGTGTAGTGTTGTAATTTTTTTTTTCACTTTTCTTGTAGACGTAGATGATTGTATAAATAAGAAATTTTCTAATTCCCATCAATATTCATTGAATTCTATTTTCAACTTGTATGCAAAAAAAAATGTAATTTGAACTATTACATTTCTTCTGTTCAATTTCCCCTTATCTTATATTAATTAATCATATTAAAAAATAATAATTGTGATAAAGTATAATTATTTTTATTTATGATAAAAATAAAATAAAATACTAATTTAAAATAAAATAAAATATTAATTAATCATATTAAAAAATAAAATACTAATTTAAAACCAACCCCAAAAAATGTAGTTGCTTTCCTATTTGATTTCCAATTAACAATTCAATCTTTTGAGTCAAAATGTGTTACCTTGATGTTACTTTTAAAAATAATAAAAATTAAAAAAAATGAAAACACACAAAAATATAAAAATGCCAAAAAATTATAAAAAACTATTTAAACATATCTTTAATATTATATATTCATCATTTAACAATTTTTATAAAATAGAAATATAAAAAAAATTTTGAAAGCATATTATTTATTATTTTCGTCGTGATGAAAAATAACCATATACATAGCATCTGCACAATTCCTAATAGTCCAAAGTTCATTAAAGTTTAGGCTACCTGAAAATTTGTTACGTCCCCTACAGCGCTAATACCAAATGTTAGACACTTTTCGTGAGGGATGCATGCCTTTGTCCTTAATTTGTTTGTAACCAAATGTTGGACAGTATACGTCCTTCTTTGTAACCAAACAAATAAAAAAAAGCATTTTTAAATTACTGAAAAAATGGCATGTTTCGAGAGGTGAGAGGAATGCAATTGAGAAAAGTATGGATATATGGTGATAAATTTTCAGAAGATCCATGAGGCCTGATTGGTTGTTGCATGCATCTGTGCATAGCTAGGGGGAGTCAATGGACTGGTTTTGGGTTAGACCCTGTTCAAATCAAAATCAATTTGGCTGGTTTGGGTGGGCCAATAATACATATTGAAAAAGACCAGTCCAGATTTAATGATCCAAAGTATTTATTGGATTGGATTAGATCTGGTCTATTCTTAATCAATTTATATTGGATTGGGTTGAATTGTAGCAATATATTAATAGAAGACTAAGAATACAAATTTGGATTGAAACTAATCTAAATTAAAATAATGAAGTAAATTTGGATTGAAACTAATTTAAATTAAAATCAATTTGAACAGATTGAATGATCTAGACATTGAATTGAATTGGGCCAAAATGGTCCAGAGTATTCATTGGATCATCAGACCAAATCTGGTCCAATTGACACATTAATTCACCCATCTAGCACTGACAATGCTGCAAGTAGTCTATGTTAATCAACATGCATATCTTGTAGGGGAGCCTTGTTGATAGCCCAGGCTGTTATCTAAATTTTTCCCTACTCTCCTCACCCTTAATTTATTCATAAAAAACTAGGGTAAAAGTTCCCCCAAGTGCTCAAAATAAAGCCAGCTATATCCTTGTGGGCTTTTGCTGAATACGAGGAACTCACTAAAAATCAGAGTGATGGTAGATGTTCTGTGGCTGATCCATTAAATCCCCTTACAGCATCGCAAGGTAGCTACCATATATATATATATATATATATATATATATATATATATATATATATATATATATATATATATATTCACACTTCATTCGGATACTCAATTTTTATTGGTTTTGTGTTCTTTTCACAGCGTGTTGGAAAGCTTGTTAGACAGCCTTGTAGTCATACCCACAACCAATTGTATGCGTTAGGACTCCTTATGATGAAATAGAGTTTGGATGTGCTCCTCACACCAATCTCATATATAGTTTATTCCAGTCGCACAATGGGAACTTTTCTTGTCTTTATGTGTTGTTATTCATGGGGAGATGTTCTCAATCCATTGTGGGATGTGCTGTGTGGTTGGTGTGATCAAAGAGCAAATCCTGATTCAATGCAATGGTGATCTGAGTATCACAAGTGTTTTCAGACTCGAACCAGTCCACATGGTGATTAAGCAGTGAGCTTATTGGGTCCCAATTCTTTGACAGTTTCTTCAGTTGGCTGGTTAACCATTAATAAAACCTTGACCCAATGAGCTTAATTTCACTTTGTTTATTGGGTCTGAGCTAGTCTTTATGATATCTTCTGAATGGGGAGGGATTCGATCCCAAGTCTCCGCTACTGATAACACTGGTTAGTGAATAGTCATTAAGGGCCGGGGCATTTGGCAACCCACCTTTGATTGAACTAGCTGAAATGTTGATTACTTTTTAGCAAAACTCTTCACAAAAAATTAATAAAATTTGTTAATATAACGTAGGATCCCATTGCTTGGATTTACTTCATACATTGCCAAGTGACCCGGACTGGATAATGAACCGGGATAATCATCATCCAATTCATCTCAGAGTACCATGCGGATACTTATAAATTGGTAGTAATTAATCATCACCATCATCATTGGACGAATTAGAGTTATAAAAATAATGTTTTGAATGATCCTTCTCTATTTTATTAAATTTAAAAGGCATCAGTGGAATCTCAGGCTCAATTTGAATTGAATAAAAATACAAATATGTACTGTCCAAATACAAGGTTTTGCATACTACAAATTTGTATTTGCACTCCTACCAAACTGAGCCTTAATTATTATATTATTTTTAATTAGCTTGTAAACTAAGCTTTAATTAATAAATCGTGTGTGTGTCAAGGGCCCAAATATTTTCAACTTTTAGAACTTTGCCACCACCCAATGAAATAGCTAGGAATTTTTTAGCTGCGTAAATCTGAACCAATTTGCACCCAGTTTGGTTTTGCAATCATTTATTTGTAATTGTAATTTGCACTCTAATCTGATGCAAAACTTATACCTTTTGTCTTATTTGTATTCATATAAAATGGGACTGCTTTATCCTGCTGCTTCCTGCCTTGTTCCCATATGGATGATTCTCTTTCTACCTCCTCCATTCTCTCTTTCATGTAAAGTGGAACCATATATCATATTTTAATTCGTATTTTATTTCTAACGGCAATCAAATCTAAAGCAAAAGTAAATCAGGTTTTACACAACCTATTTGTACTCCCCTTGCATCTATACCATGCAAATGAAATTTGCGCACTGAAAACAACAAGTATCGAATTGGAAGATCTGCAATGTCTGCAACTCTTTTGAAAGAGGAAGGTAAATGGGGTGGTGGGTGGAAGTCAAGGAAAAAGTCGCCGGAGCTCCAACGTGTATGACGAAGAATATTGAAGATGGAAGAGGATGAATCTCTTCAAGGCCAAATGCAAATGCATGATTAATTGTAGGATGTTTAGTTCAAATGTCAAGCACACTCAATCGGTAGTTAGTTGCAGCGGTGAGGTGGTGAGGGGAGAAGAAATGAGAGGGAGAGAGAGAGACACAGAAACAAGTTCGGAGGAATGAAGGCGGAGAGATTTGGGGTAGATTAAAGGGGAAAGAATTCAAGCAAGTTTAGAGAATTTAAATTTGTTTGGGGTCCATACTGACGTTACCTCTTGACTCCGTTAAAATTGAATTCAAATTAAATAAAGACATGGCTGATTTCTATTGGAGGGGACAGAAATTTATTCTCTTAGGGACAGACGATGTGAGCTGGGTGGAAAGCAGGGAGATGGGGCCAAGTGAAACCAACTTATTCCTTACTTTTTTTTCTTAAAAGAGAAAATTTTAAAGTGGGATCCACCTATTATTTATACTCCATTGCATCTATATCATACTGCAAACAATCTAAGCCTTAATTATAAAGTTTTTTAACATGCAACTCTACATCTTTTATTCCTCTTGTTTTCTTTTCTATCTGATTTGATTTATGGTTTTTTTTTTCTTTTGCGGGAAGCTATATCTGCATAGAAAACTTTAATTTGTGAAAAAAATTGGCAGCTGGTTGGTTGTAAAATTTCATGCTCGTTGGGTTTCTAACAGCCAACAAGTGGAAAAGAAGACGAAGATAGATGGAGAAAAAGGGGAAAGAAAAAGCTTTTGTCAGCTGCTGGAATTCATATCCACTCCATTTGATCAAAGCTATAATAATAAAGGAAATAGTTTCAGTTATAGTTCAGAACTAGAACTATGTTTGTTTCGGCCTTTCGGGAAGCAAAAAGGATTGTTCTTTTTATTTTTTTAATCCCTTCCTTTTTCCAGGAACAAGTGAAAAGTTCTGTACTTCTGTTGGGATCGATGCCACCAGACACGGCCGGAATTCCTGAAACTCCAGAAACATTCATTCTCTATCTATAGTTATATAGCTGCATGTGTGAAAACCTAAAGCGATACATTTTTATTATAAACCTCTGATCTCTCTCCTCTGAGATGGAGATATCATAGCTCCGAGATGGAACCAAACCTAGTGATGAGTAAACCAACGACCCACATTTGAACGAACACAAAACACGCATATGTATATATGTGTGATATTAATTAGCGCCCTGTGATTAGCATTTGGTCAGGATTCTTGAGCGTCTCGAGTCGTTGCAGATGAAGCTTCTGCCTGTACTTCTTGATATATGCCTCAGCAAGGTCATTTACGTCGTAGCTGTCGGTGATGATCACGTTCTTCTTTTCTCCGGCAAGAGACCTTTTGTTTGCCTCCGCAGAGTTGTGCTCCGTGATGCCATGAGACTTCATGGGTCTGCTATCCCCTGAACTAGACCTGCTCGGTGGCCCGGGAACTTCCTCTATTTTCGGCACTATTGCTGATGACTTCTTTTCCCCGGCAAGAAACCCGTCTTTTGCCTCCGCAGAGTTGTGCTCTCTGCTGATACCATGGGACTTCAAGGGTCTGCTGTCCCCTGAATTAAACCTGCTCGGTGGCCGGGGAAGGGGAACTTCCTCTATTTGCAGCACCATTGCTGATGACTTCTTTTCACCGGCGAGAGACCTTTTGTTTGGCTCGGCAGAGTTGTGCTCTCTGCTGATGCCATGAGACTTCATGGGTCTGCTGTCCCCTGAACTAGACCTGGGTCTGGATGGTCGGGGAAGGGGAACTTCCTCAATTTGCACCACCCTTGCTGATGATGACTTCATCTTTTCCCCGAAAAGAGACCTGTCTTTAGGCTCGGAATCGGAAGAGTTGTGCTCTCTGCTGATACCATTGGAGTTCATGGGTCTGCTGTCCCCTGACCCTGAGTTAGACCTACTGCTCGGTGGCCGGGGAAGGGGAACTTCCTCTATTTGCAGCACCATTGGGTAGATAGCAGGAGCCCCGGCGCCCTTCTTCATCTTTTAATCCTCTTCGATATCGATCTTCACTCACAACTGATGATCTGAATCTATGAGAAACGACTTCTGTCCACATTACTACATTTATAGAGAAAGAATATGACGTAAATATGCTTCATTAACAAACAAGGACATTTTTACAAAAGACGTGTGAATGGTTGAAGTATTGAACTCTGCAAAGTCAAAAAGTCTATAGCCGTCTTTTATTTCTCAAATATATATATATATAATAGCCGTTTTTAGAAATAAAATTTGGCTGTCTAAATTTTGACAGCATGTGCTATCAATAGCCAGTTCGGTTACGCTATAAACAAATGTCATTCACACCCGAGCTAGGTGATTTATCATATGAGTGATACTTGGGGTGAGAAAGTGGGTAGGTTTTACCCGGAATCGAATGGAATCTACTTTAACTTGGCCTTGAATTGATTTTACCCAATTTGTTATAGGTAGGGTTTGATTTTAAATTCTTCGAATCGATCTTATCTAGGTTGGTTCTAGGGTCTAGGGTTTACCCTACCCGAATTGACCCAATGAATTGGTCTTGGTGGAATCAGCCTTGGAGCCAAATTTACCTTGAAATAAACTATTTTAAGAATGTGAAGATTTGAATCCAAGCACTCATTGTTACAAAATTCATGGTCTCACTTGATCATTGAATTACTTAAGTAAATTGATCATTTGTTTTCATTTTAATATTTGAATGTGTATAATAAATAATGTGAAAGGTAATATTTATAAAATTTAAATATTATAATATGATAAATTTTGAACCATATGCTAATATGTGATTATAATCTACATATTAAGTTACTCAATTTAATAAATAAACATAATATAAGTTTTAAATTATATATTATCATTATTGAAAATCAACTTTTTAAAAGACATGTTTCATAGGGTAGGCTCCGGTTCCAAAAACTTGGAATCGACCCCTATAGGGTAGGTTCTAGGTTCTACTATGGAATTGAACCAACATGCTCACCCCTAAGTGATACCCTTGTCGAGCCCACGATATATGAGAGACTAGATGGGTTGGAGACAAAATCATGCATAATGGGTTGAGCAATTTATCATGAGCGAACACGCCAGTGTTATTATTAAGGGTGGATTTGAATTGAGCCAAGCTGAATATTTGGCTATTCAAGCTTAAATTCGCAAGAAAGCCACGAGGCTCGAGCTTGTTTGAGCTAGAGAGTTGAGTTTGAGTTTGAGTTTGAATTTGATTTGACTCAAAAGCCCGTAAGCTCAAGCTTGACTATGAGCCAAGCTTCCTATAAAATTTTAAAACTATAAATATAAAAAATGCTTGTTAATTTTACCTATAAAAATATAAGAATTATAAAAACTACTTATTATTATACATATAAAAACTAGAAATATTACATATATAATATTTTATTTTTTATTATATATAGGCTCGATTAGACTCACAAGCCTTATGAGCCAAGCTATACTAGGCTCAAGCTCGACTCAATTAAAAAACAAACTTATATATTGGGGCCAAATTCGGCTCAAAGCTTAATTTAGACTAAGCCGATTTGAATTTTTCATAAGCCATCCAAACTCAAATAGCTTGTGAAAAGCTCAATTTAGCCAAACTCGAATAACTTGTAAAAAGTTCAATTTATTCCCACCCCTAATTACTCTAATTACTCTAGTTACTGTATATAAGGTCTGAATGGGTCTTATGTATAGAAACACTGACATATTCACTCGTGATAGAGAAGCTGTCCCTCGGTGCGTATGATTCTATCTCCAGCCCTGTCACCAAGGTTCTCCCGATGAATACTCCTTTGCAACAATATCAATATAGAATGCATCACATGGTGAATTAACGTGCCATACAAGGAGAGTCCTATTGACAGCCCAAGCTGTTGAATATGGACAGCGAAATAAAAAAAAAAAAAGAAAAGAAAAGTGAGTTTGTATTTCACCATTTCTTTGGTTCGAAGCAATGTAGTAGTTTTTCTTTTCCGAGTGCATGATTAAAAATACATTTTCAAGAAGCACGGCCCACTGGATATGTATGTCTCTGTGTTGGGAATGTATGTCTCTGTTTCCCACTACCCCTCTGACGTGTATTTAAACTCCTTTATTGAAGGAGGGAGGGATGCTCATCTTCATGGTGGAGATTAGAACCACGTCATGGATATGATGATGATCATAATATTAAAATCACGTCACCTGTGTTATCACAATTAATTTTAATTTCTTTGAACTAAGACAGAACAAAGGGAATTTGATTCCACTTTTGGAACACTAAATCATTAGCTTTTGACTTGATCCCCAAAGCAAAAGAGGATGTTTAAATAGCTTTGATGGTGAAGAACACGATTCTGGAGATGCCCACGTGAACTGGGAACATCTTCTCCTGTATAATATTATAATATTATGTAGGAGGATGAAATATTGTTCATGTATAACTATAATGTTATGTGGGTAAACGTGTATAAAATTTGTGTGGGCAAGAGATTCGGACTCGAAGAACAGTTGACTCTCAAAAGATATACGAATCATTTTTTATAGCATTAATTTCGTGTATGTTAGATGTGGCCTTTGTTATCCACCGTAAAATGGAGGATTCTCTCTTTTTCTAGGTGGGAGAGGCACCTGTTCCCTCACCATCCTCTAATGTGAAGATGGAGATGGAGTTCTTTTTCTTTTTTTTTTTACATAAAAATTAAATCAAAACAAAGTTTTCAAACAAAAAAATTCTTGTATCTCTATCCCCCTGTCCCCCTCTCTTTCTACTTCTTTTAAACCTTTTGTCTCTCTTCTTCTATCTCCCATTGTCTCCAATTAATTTGAAATGATTGTCCTCATTCAAAGGCATCTCTACCTTCGTTTGATTTTGCCTTTAATATTTTGGAAAATTTATTCATAAGGTTAAGCACGGATTAGTTTGATTTGGTTCTAATGCAGAATACGAAACCTATCCTCTCAAGGTTGATTTGGATTTAGCGGTTCCAAGGTCTACTCATGAAACATGTTCCTATGTACTGTATAAATACATACAAAATAATATAAAATACAAGGTTTTGCACTCTAGATATTTGTATTTGTACTCCTTTTAAATAGAGCCTAAGGCTGTTTTTGGTTGCAATACAAATAAATTTGTACTGATGCAAAACCATGGCAGTATAAATGATTTGAGTGTAGATTCTGACTTATTTCTGTTTCAAATTTTAACTTATTTTGTTTGATCGCAATACAAATAAAGTAAATAAAGACATGAAACAGAATAAAGTAAAACCCAAAATAAAAATAAACAAGAATTTGCATTATTTACATATTTACTCACATACATTTGTACCAATGCAAATAAAATTGCACTACAACCAAATAAGTCTAAAAAATAACAACAACAACAACAACAATATGCTATTTTTATCTTTTTACCTTTCAAAGCTTTCACCTGAGATAACAACCTATTATAAACATTCCACATTTCAAATCCATAGAAATTTTCAATCCCAATGAAATAAAACATAATCCATGAACAACCTAAATAATATCACATAATCATTAGTAATCCATAACCCAGTTTCATATACATTCCAAAGTTCAATAAAATGCAATCTCAATGCAAATAGGATATAATCCACAATCAACCCAAACAATATTTCATAGTTAATACGTAATCTATAATTCAAATCCATATGCTAAGTTCAAATTACACAGAAACCAGTTCCACCAAAGCCAATTTAATCAAGGCTGGTTCTCCGGTTGGTTGGGGTAAGATAAACCCTCAGGCTTTGGAATTGGCTTGGGTGAAGGCCAGTTCCAAGAATTTAAAATCAGACCCTAGCTGAGAATAGATTGATTGAAGACTGGTTCTAATTAGTTTTGGGTAGAATAGAACTGACCCATTTGCTCACCCCTACTACTTAAACCTTTTTTCATGTTTTTTAATATATACTGTGATACTTTCATATCCACAAAAACCTCCCCCAACATTTAATATTTAAATGCACCCTTTGTACCGTAACATTTTTTGTTCACCTGTTGAGGAGAAAACGAAACCCACTTAAATAAAGTGAATTGTCTTGATGAGATTATTCAGTAAATAAAGTGAATTGTCTTCTTGAGATTTAACTCATTACAATCTAAACATTTCTATCTGAAATCATAAAAACTTTTAACTAGTTGTAAAATACATAAGAAAAGTTGAAATAAATTTCCTTTTTTTCAGTAAGTGGAGTCCTGAGAAACCACTCAAGCTTCTCACCATTTTCTTCCCCTTCTTAGGTAATGATGAGTTGATGTTTGTTTATAGAGAAAAACGGCTTTTTGATCTCATCCCAAAGGCTAATTTTCTTTGAAGTCTCTCGGAAGGATTCTTTCCTTTACTTTTGACAATTGAAGGTGAGGGGTTTCACTGGAAAGTTGATTTCTCAGCTCATATAAACCTCTTTTTGGCTTTTTGGGTTCTTCATCCAACATGACTTCATGGCCTTCAGTGTGGGGCCAATCTTGCAATGCTAGAAGCTGCTGTGTGAAAGCCTCTTCAATGGGCAATAAGAGAATTGCCACACTTTGGGCTTTAGCATAGTTTATGTTTATGAGATCATCACCATTCAAGCTTTATTTCAACAATACATGGTCAGCTACATGAATCCTTTTTCACCAATCTGTTCTGTTTAATGACATGTCCATTGTTAAATTATCAGCAAAGTTCAAAGTATTGGAAACATAAGGTGTACTAGAAAGACAATTTTAAGAGACATATCGGGATATGCTTTGGATACTATGGATATAAACGAAAAATCAAGATACACATAAATATAGTAAAAAATTCAAATAAATCCTAAAAAATATATTACTAACAATATTTATAAATTTTATATGATTGTGAATAAGTCATTTAAATGTAAAAAACCATAATTTAATGGTTTATATAAAGTGTGACATATCGAGACACAATTAGTAACCATTGAAAATGATGGAATAAATAAAATGTAAAAAAACAAAAAACAACTAAAATGTGAATATCAATTTTTAAAAAACCAATATAATTAATCTTAATATTTATTAGTATATAACTTTTAATAATTAATTCTAGCATTTATTAATAAGCACTTGTAACTCATTAAGAAAAGTAAAAATTTACTTAAAATTAAAAATACATATTATCATAACAAACAAATACGTGTTTTTCATTGGCGAACTTGTGGTTGTTAAAATTAAGTGACCAAGGTTCAAATTTTACTATAGCTAAAATTTGAAGATTTTACACTAACAAAACAAAATTAATGAGAGGGGATACAATTTCTTCTTATGGGTGTTGTTGATGGTCTTCTATATACGTGACTAAATTATCATCTACTTTCTTTTACTTTGTCATCTATGGGAGCTATTCCTAGGTTTTGGGTGATTTATTTCTGATCCTATAATTTTTAGTTTTTCTACTCATTCATCTCAATATATGCAATTTTTGTCTTGCTCAATTTTATTTTTGGATATATTGTTTCTTGATTACCCAATAGTCTCTCCATAAACATAATTAGTCTCACAATTATTTTATAGAATATTTTTAACATAAATTGTATTTTAGTAAAAAAAAACTTGCGTATGCGGCTACAACAACAAGACCTGTATACTGGTCTGGGCCCACCATTAGATAGATCCCATTTTTGTGGCTAGCTAGACCAAAGATTAAGTTGAACGATAATTCAATGGACAAGATTCATCTGATCAGCTGAATTTTGGTGCAGAAAATGGGACCATCTAATGATGGGTCTTACATGCAAAGGTCGCAAGTAATGGGGGATTAGAAGTAATGGATAGCTATTATTGGGCTGGTACATCCATCTTCTGGCCCAGCCCATTGTCTCTTTGGTCTCTGCCCTTTGATGAACCGTTAACTCGTCAACTGGGTAAATAATCGGAGAGGTTATTTTCGAATTTCCACAGGACTCATTCATCTTCTTCCCGGATAAATCTTACAACGGAATTACCTAAATAACCCTTCTCAATTCGGGATAGATTTTGTTTATGTGAGCAGAAGCAGTGCAGAAGAAGATGGAGATCATTCAGCGATTCTCTCATCGCTTACTTCCTATCTCCATTGCCGAAAAATGCTTCAGAAACTCGAAGAACAACAACCTATTTGCGATAAGGCCAGTTTTGGGCATCAACGAAAACCAGGAACGAGGCTTCGGATCCGGAATTTCACTGCTGAAACCAGTCTCCAGTGTCGACTTTATTACCAGAAGAACTTACAGTTTTTCTTCAACTGCTCGAGCAGGTTGGTTTTTAGGTTTTGGAGATAAAAAGACAAGTTCGTTGCCAGATATAGTTAGGGCGGGTGACCCCGTACTTCACGAGCCAGCAAGCGATGTTCCCGCCGATGAAATTGGGTCCGAGAGGATCCAGAAAATAATTGAAGACATGATCAAGGTTATGAGGAAGGCACCTGGGGTTGGTCTTGCTGCTCCTCAGATTGGAATCCCATTGAAGGTTCCTTCCAATTCCCTTTAATCTAATTTCCATAGATACTGCATTTGATACAAGCTTAATCCAAATTGATAATTTTCTTGAAAACTTACTCTTTTTTTATCCTATTGCTTTTTGTTAGTTTGATTAATGAGAATAGATGTGAGCAATTTCGTTGAGTCAGTTTTCTAGGTGAGCTCTATGTTTCTGCATTCTTCTGTATTAACAAAATATTGGGTCACTTGAAAATTTACTCCTTTTTTTAGTTTTATGGATTTTTGTTGACTTGATTAGTGAGAATGAATGGGAGCAATCGGGGTTCCCACTCCTGTATGTTGTATTTCATCTTTTCTTTAGTTGCTCTGTTGGAGAAAACTTGTACCATTTCCATTGTTCCTAGTTACTTGTACTTAAGCGATGCTTAACAACATCTGATCATATAGTGATCTATATTTCCTGTGTTATCAATATGGGAGTCTGTGTTATCAATTCTCATATTGAAAGTCAATTAGTTTCCTACATTGTCTCCAATTGGTTGATAGGAATTGGAGGCACCATGATATTGTGAATGACAGTCACCTGTGCTGGCAATGTTCTGATGTTTGTTTCCTTCCAATTGCTTAGAAATTTCCATGCCATCATAATACAGCATGAAATTGCTAGTATTAAAGTTCTTAGCATTTAATTTGAAGTGTTTGTGATAGATGAATCAGAACCACTGCAAAATCTGTCTCCTACTTGGCAGAAAGGATCATCTATCCAACAATCATAGACTAATAATTTTGCCTGCCAAACCCACAGAAATGCTGAAGTATGATAGAGTGGCTCAATATCTAAAATGATATTTGACATTAAAACTTGCTTGTACTAATACATTTGGCTATACATAGAAGGCTAATTCTATACTTTTGGGAATAAAGTATTGTTCACAATGTATCCTCTGATACCTGGTTACCAATACAATGGTGTGCTGTATCAAGTTAGATACTTCAGTTTTTAGTGTAAATTTTATACTCTCCACCTTGTCCAGCCATGTTAATAAGTTGCATGGATTGGATGTTTAACTATTTAAAACTTGCATCCAAATTTGAGATTTGTTTCTTTTCTTTTTCACTTCTTGGTCAATATCTGAAGATAGATGATTGCTTGTGTACTTGCTGCCAGACAAATGATTTTATGTAGAACATCTAAGACCTATCACATTGTGCAAGAAATACCAAAGTCCAGTCTAGCCCTCCTAAAACCTCAAATACCTGAGAGTATCATTGGGTAATGGCTCTTTTTACATCTTTAAGTCCAATGTTTTGAGTAGTTAAGAAAGAGTTACTCTGATGGTCATTAATGCCAGGAGTGACAGACAGGAATAAGCTTCTTTATGAAGAAATTTAACAGCTTGAACAGTGCTAGAAAATATAATTAGTATTACTTTTTTTACATAACAATTTGTCAATTGACACTTAAAGTATTGTTAGATGATATCAAGATGTGTACTTTATACCAATTAGATCATGAAAGATGTTGGTAGTCCATCCAAAATTTATAAATAGTAACAAACTGTATAGACAATAATGGTAAAGTTGTTAAGGTGCAAATAAAATACTGGAAGGAAGAATAATAGGTTGTCCATTTTGCCTTTGCAGATAATTGTTCTGGAAGATACAAAAGAATATATTAGTTATGCTCCCAAGGAAGAAATTAAATCACAAGACAGGCGCCCTTTTGATCTTTTGGTAAGTTAATACATGCAAAGTTAAAGATCTAGATGTAGTTCCTTGTCATCAACAAATAAATCTTTTTTCTTTCTGGATTGCTATTATTTATGAATTCTTTTGAGGCAGATAATATTGAATCCAAAGCTGAAAAACAAGAGCAATAAAACTGCACTATTCTTTGAAGGGTGCCTGAGGTAAGAAGCTCACTTTAATCTAACAATGGACTTTCATTAATTACATCTGTGAAGATTTGTTAAAGCAACTTGTTACAGAATTGATGTTTCATGATCTCATGGATTAGCAGACAACATTCAGTTGGATTAATTGATTTAGCTTGCTTATTACATAGTCATAAAGTGGTTTTCATAGACAATTTGTATTTTCAGTGTTAACCTATTTCCAGTATATGGAAAAACATTTAACATAAATCTTAGAGGATGGCATAAGAGCATTGATTCTATGTAAATATGGATGCTTCCATGTTTCAGAACAGTAACGAAATGGTTTTGGAAAATCATGTTTATTCCCATCTAAAGCCCAAATCTTCTTTACTCGTGGTTTTTGCCCCATGCTGTTACATTAGTAGTACAATTTAATTATGTTTGATGTGATATTGGCAGTGTTGATGGATTCAGAGCCATGGTTGAGCGCTATCTTAACGTTGAGGTTACAGGTTTGGATCGCAATGGTCAGCCCATTAAAGTAGAAGCTTCAGGCTGGCAGGCGCGCATACTGCAACATGAGTGTGATCACTTGGATGGTACAGTCTATGTTGACAGGATGGTTCCCAGAACTTTCCGAACTGTAGACAACTTGGATTTACCTCTTGCTGCTGGGTGCCCCAAGCTTGGTGTTCGCTAGCATGTAAGACTTTAAAAAGCACATCAGTCATCCCTCTTGCAAATAAAAGCCATCTTTGACATTTGCCTCAAGCGGAATGATGATCCCTTGAAGCTAAATTGGATCAAGTTGTTCCTTGGTGTGATGGTCATGCTGTTGGAAGAAGACCCCTTGGGCAATGTGGAGGAAAATTCACGCTGATTTTACAGTAGATCCAACTTATTTGTGAAAAAAAAAAGAGAATGCCAGACATTGCTGAACTGTTTGACAGAGTTCATAGTATCTTAAGTGTCTCTTATCATTAAAATTGGCTTGTGATCCTTGTTTTTCCATTCCACCCTTTCCTTTTCACTCAATGTGGCAACTAACTTAAATAGAAACGACTTGGATAGAAGATATTTCTTACTAAAATCCAATTATTCCCTTGGAAGCACCAGGTTTAAGGGATTGTGATAATTGTGATTTGAGAATGGTCAGCATTACTGTGTTTTTGTTGTAATGGACGGGTTACTAATCCTGATTCAACATCTTGACAAGTTTACCTCTGCCAATACATGATTGTATTAATTACAAAACTCATTAATGATCAAATTGAGGCATGCTACAATAAGTGGGATTGACTGAAATCTTGATGAAAGGCAAAGGAGTTGGCATCACTATAAAACAACAGAGGCTTGAAGTGCACTAATTATTCCCTTTTTTTTCTTTTTGGTAAGAAGACAACTCATCTTTTGTTGGTTACTTGGTATACTTTAACCTTGAGAGGAATTGATGCTTCACAAGTTTGCTTTTATTATTACATTTGATGTTGACCCAATTTGAGAGAGTTCAAGGACCCGATTTTCTTGCTTGTTGGTCTCTGGTTTAAAGTATTGTCCTTTGTATTCCTGACTCTTAGAGACTTAGACTATGACATACAATTGACCTTATTTGCTGATTCAAAAGAAAAATATAAGACAATAATATATGAAATATTAATAAAATGACAAAAAAAATGTATACAGAAGTAATCATAATGAATTTAACATTCGCCAGTAGCCATTTGTGATGAACTATTTTGTTCTTTGTATTGAAGGTAAATAACATCAACTGAAGCACACTAAATCTGTTGCAAGATGCTACTATCAGATGCCAAACCTGGCACATCTTGTATATTAGATTGGCAAAGGTTCTTCTTCCACTTGAAGATGATTGGTAGTGCTAGAATAAACTAGCTGCTCAATGAAGTTTCTATTCCATGAGGAACAAGGAGGAGGGCATACTGAACCATAGCTGGAGCCCCTAGCTTTCCAGCAAAAGGTTCTTGTAAGCTCCCCCAAGTAGGATCTTAGATGTATATTTTCTAAATATATTTTTTTACATGGGAAAGTGTCACTGCAAGCAAATCTTATTGCTTCCCCGGTTGCTGAGGTTCCTTTGATGCCCACATAAGAAACATTAACCACCTGAACCGCCGAAGTCTGCATATCCTTGGATAATGATGTTAGCAACTAGAAAGTTCTTCAAAAGTTCCCATTGGGATGAACTCTTCTTTTGCAAATAGCAAGTTTGAATCTAAAACTGATGAAAAGCATTAATATTCAATCAAAATGCATTTTAACCCATTTCAGAGCATTTGATACAAGCTCTGTGTTGGAGAGAGCATCCCAGGGGAATTTCTTCTTGCTTTTGGTGGAAACAAAAAATTACTAGAAGAAGAATGTTTTACCTGGTTTGGACATGGCAGTGGTGAATCACAATAATATTGATCAATTATTATTGGGTTTGAAACATTTTCCATTTGTACACTCTGGAAAGTGATATCTTTGGCAAAACCATGACCTCCCTAAGTGGCATGCAGAAATATGGAAAAATTAATAAACTATGGATTCATTTCTTTTATGCAAAGTTAATTGGTACATACTTAGTTTTGAAGATTACCTGCCACGTCTTGATCCTCAACCCATTTTCAGTATTTGATATGATGGCTCCATCAACCAAGACATGGCTCACGCTATCCAATGAATTTGATTTCCCCAAACTTCCTATACTATTGGATATTGAATGGAATTAGTCTCTGTTAAAAGATACTGAGTTATCAGTAATTTAAGTTCAAAATGTCTTACCTTATGCCATGGCCAGGTCCACAATAAATGTTTCTGACTTGAATCATGGAAGAATTACTGACTATGGAGACACAGTCATCTCCTATAATAAGTCAAAGAGAATTCAAATTACAGAATCAGTGCTAATGTATGCAAAATCCTGTAACAAATGACCTATTAATAGTTAGATGTTAGAACTTAGAAGCAATCTAATGATAAAAGAAATGATATTTATGACACTTTGCCCACAAAGGACAAGCCTTACAAATCAGGACTGAATGTGAAATCGTTAACTATCTTGGGACCGGCAGTGTAAGACAAGCTCACATTAGCAGAGTTACAAAAGGTTCAAGAATAACAGAACTGGAAAATGGCTAGTCATGAAAACTGAAGGCCAAAGAGTAAGCAAAACCTAAGATATGCTTCTAGTAGTAAAGACAACTTCAACCTAAGTTATACTTTTACAAACTTGATGAGGCACTTCAGGAAACCTTAAAACAGCTTGGTGTAAACTAAAAGTCAAGTAGCATAAAACAACGTAACTGGATGCCTGAAATATCAAACAAATAGTCAGAGAACATCAATCCCAGGGAAGCAAGGATGGCTGAGGATTTCACTGCTGCAAATGGAAAAATATACTACGTTTTAGTGGTGATATAAGATATGCAAACCATAACTGATGGTGGCTCAGTTGGTAAGGTCTCTGTCTGGTTGTAGTGGAGACTTGGAATCAAATCCCACTGTCACCAAAGTTGGGGGATGGACTCCCTCCCCTCCTCTTGGGGTTGTGTAGCCCCATGAACCAAAAAATAATAGTAATAGTAAAAATAAGGGATGCAAACTCTAGAAAACCTGAAGTGCTGTATACTATACATGCCTAGTGTACTGGTATATATCGGATACGATGCTGGATACTGCAAAGGATACTTCTAGATGTACTCTATAGTATAAAGCTTTTAAAATATGTAAAGTGGTATATTTTATTTAGTTATACTATAAAAATAACTGCACATTTCAGAAATTTTAATTAAATTTGGAAAAATAAGGCTTGAAAGATTACAGTTAGCTTCGAAAACTAGATATAATTCATAATATAAGCATATTACATGGGATACCTATACCTGTATCTGTGTCCAGGATTTTAGGAAATGGAGAGTCATATCCCTGTTTCCCAATCTCTCTCTCTCTGTTAAACTCATCCATGTTCGTATCTGTATCTAGGCATCATAGATCAGATTGCTTAGAAAATTCATACCCATGTTATTCATTACCCATTGAAGAACTTGACATTTGATGGGGCAGAACTGTGCTCAAGGACCACAAAACTGTATACATTAGATACATTTTTTCTACTTTGAATGCCCAATGCCAATGGATTCCATGACAGTTGAACACTCAATTGCCAACATCCTATCAAGATCAGGTGTGGGACTTTTTGTTTTGTTTTGTTTTGTTTTTAACATCCTATCAATTGCCAACCTCTCCTTTTTAACATCTTAAGAAAGATGTGGATATACAATAACAAATCTTTTTTATCTTAGAATAATTGTCAAATCTGAAACTATCATGCAACCGGATAAAAACTCAACCCATCTTGTTTTACCACGTTGGTGCTTTTGTATCATTACATAATTTCTAGCAACTTGATATGAACCAAAACCTTTAACAAAATATGTCTAAAATCTGAATATATGAAAATTTGAAATTCTTGAGCAAACCTGTTTTGATCACACTATATTTGATCACAACATGGGTGGATGCACTTATGTGGATTCCATCAGTATTGGGGCTTTCCCTAGGGGCAATCACTTGGAGATAAGACGCCATGACCCAATGACTCTTTGAGAAAGCCATGTGCATTTGTTGACTGTTCACTATGATGAGGTGTTGAACTTTCAAATTCTTGCACCTACGAAAAGTAATTGCCTGTAATGCAATTATATATTTCTTCAGTTCTCAAATAATAACCTCAAAAGAAAGTACCATAAACAAACACCTGGGCTACAAAGGGGGAATAGTTTTTTTTTTTTTTTTTTTTTGAACAAGACAGAAGATGAAATCTATAAAAGTAGCAGCATGGGCCAAATAATTGATGTAGCTTTGCAATACTAACCGTTGGAGCATGTCGACATGGCTGCAAAATAATTGAATGCCAATTTCAGACACCAAATACAGGAAAAAAATCAGATAGAAAAAGAAACACCCCAAGGCAGATAATATTACATATGTTGCATTGATCTTGCAAGACCTAGCCCACCATTCCTTTCCCATCCCATTAATTGTCCCTCCTCCTTCTACAGTGAAGCGGTTCAACCTATAGAAATAGAGCCATCTTCTTCGACTAAAACCTTTCCAGGAAGCAGGATTTTTGGGAGCAGTTATATTACCAGAGACCTGTCAAGATGGAATCTTCAATATAAATGAGTGAACAGCTGGAAACTTGGTTTAGATAAATTCAGAACAAGATTAAACATGTTAAAGGATGAAAATCATTAACCAGAAGTTTGTATCAAGGAGGTGTTGGGGCAATTTGGAACTTGATACATACCCTCAATGTCAGACTTGATCGACAAGGCCCAGAAAAATCGGTTGGCCCAACCAAATAAGTTCTTCCAGCTGGAACTTCAAGTCTTGGTCGATATGGTAAAGAACAAGCAAACGTCCAGGCATCCGTGAAAGCCTGAAAACATGTAATTCATCAGAAATTACCACCAAACAAACAAATTAACATTCTTTGTCAATAAAGAAATAATTTCATGAAATGCTTTTCGTAAAGTCACATTACCGAAAAAGAAAAACGAACAGGAAAAGAAGGTTTTCTCCATTTGTAATGTGAATGGCAGGCTGGAAGCAATAAATAGGTATAGAAAGTACTCAGTTTCCAATCTAACCTATGCCTCTGCACAGGTGTTTTAAATGAGAAAGACACTAACTACTACTGGTTAAAAAATCCCAATCCTCTATTAATTTCAATTTGAAGGCTTTCTCCCAGTTGCAACTTGCAACACAGAATTCCTTAGCTGACATCAATGTCTACTTTATTTTTACTTTTTTTAATCAAAACATCAACTTTGGTTCATGGGTACGACGTTTCCTCGTCTCAATTAGGAAAAAGAGAAAATGCACATGAACTTCTTTCTCCATATGCCGAAAATTTTGATAGATGGGTAATCAGGACTTATTCTAAAACATGATCTTCTTCATCTAGCTTATATTTTAACAAATGAGATATATTATGTCACCATAAAAGGAGAAAAAGCAAGTCCTACCGGATGCTGCAACATTGAAACTAAGTCATCATTTCCCGTAACTAAAAAAATGAAAAAAGAAAAAGAAAAACAACTCAACTGAGATAACAGAACAAACATATCTCAGACTCATTTCTAGCCTTTTGGGACCATAACAGTGGCCTACCTGACTATCATCAGTCAAACCGTCTCCTTTAGCTCCGAAGTCCTTCACCGAAACAACCCTTCTGAACCTGAGTCGGTTTCTACTCCGAAACCGAGGAAGCTGGATCAGAGGCTCAAACCCTTTTGCACATATCAGATTTAAGCACAGAAATACATTTACAATAATAAACATTAAATTACAAGAAAATTTAGCTCCCCATTTTCTCATATTGAACAGAGAGAGAGAGAGAGAGGAACGGGGCTTTCTGGGTAGAACCTTCGACTTTAATAGTTACAGTTGAATAGTTCCATAGTCGAAAAAATGCGAACTTTCCATTAGATTCCTTCCGGAGGGAAGCAGGCATGATCTGTCTTCTAGTTTTAATTAGCTAGCTGACTCTGAGGAATGTAGATTTAACTGATCCACTCTGTTGACACGTAAAAGCTACCAACAACCATTAAATGCAGCTAGGCAGCTAGCTACCTTCCAAAGGAAACCCAAACTTTTGTAGGTCGTGTTTTCACCCTCTCACTTTCCACAACGATCAACAACATGCTCATTGCTCAACTCTAGAGTCTACACCTATTCATGGGCAGGGTAGCCCGATGGCCCGGCCCACACCCCGGTTGGGCGTGGTCATGTAATTAGGCCCGCGGGCCTGACCTCGAGCTTAATACAGTAAGTCTGACTATATTTTGGGTCGGATTCGGGATTTGTCAAAAAAGCCCGACTCAATATTATATATTTTATAAAATACATAATATTATATAAAATACATAAATAATATAATATTTATTAAAATATATATTTATAATTTAATATATATACATTTTTTATTTTTTTCTTTATAATTTCTCTCTCTCTATTTCTATTCAACCACTTCAGCAATAGTAACGCATGGGCTAAATTTCGGGCTTCGGGCTTTTTATGAGGGCCAGGCTCGGGCCCAAGTTGTGGGCCCGATGGTGGGGCTCAGGCCTTAAAAAAATTTGTTAATACAGAACGAAAATCCAACCCGAGCCCGGCCCAACCCATGAAAAGGTCTACTCAACTCCCATGGAAAGAATCTCCCCAAAAAACTCAACAAAATACCCCACGATACAAAAAAGTGGAATCACGTCTACGTTTGCTACTCCTATTCTAAAACATTGGTCTATGAATCTATGATGCATTTAATTAAGGCCCTGAATGAATCGGGTCCGATTCGATGTATTCGATGAACCTAAATCGATTGAATTGATTATCTTAGGGATGCAAATGGATTGGATTGGATGGAATCTTAGGATTTGAATTCAAATCCTATAAAATCATTGGATCTTTGGATTTAATCCGATCATAAAAAAATAAAATATAATAATTTAAATAAAAAATATAAGTATTTTTTCAACTATTTTGATCATATATACATGTTTTTTTATAAAAAATAAATAATATAATAAACATGTTTTCAAAATCAGATCAGACTGGAAAAACCGGGAACCGGTCACTTGACCGGTTTCGTTTTCCCCCCAAACCACTTTTTTCCCCAAAACCGTTGATTTTGGTCAGCAAACCGCTGAACCGGCCGATTAACCGTTCGAATAGTTTCGATCATTTTTCAATTTTTATTTTTTTTAATTTGTTTTTTATTTTTTGTCAAAACGGGCCAACTGTTCGGGTCGAACAGTCAGACCATTTGAACCAGTAACCAGACCCCTGACCGGTTTGATTTTAAATAAATAAATAGCATATTGTGTGTATATGTATTATATATTTATATAAATAAATAAATAGCACATGTATTGGATCGCCGATCCATTTACACCCACAGATTCTGGTTCTTGGGTGGGTTCCGATTCTACTGGACCCAATCCATTGACAATCTTACTTTTAATTGATCACGGGAGGGGAAGAAGGATTAGCTTTCATAGTGGGGCTCATAAATTTATTTCTGGCGTTCCATAGCCTGATGAGTAGCTATTGCAATCCAAATTGCTCTTTCAAACAACCTTGTTTCTCACTTCATCTTCAGCCCACGAAGGATGTATTCGGGGTTTGTTTGGATAATTCCATCTAACATAATGTTGGATAGGTTCTCTGCTTGAGATTGCACATGCTCAAGTAACTTCTCTTTTAGGTCGGAGATGTGAAAGTTGGGATGGATCTTGCTTCCTTTGGGTAAGTCCAAGTTGTAGGCTATTTGGCCCATTAACTATAGAATTTGATAAGGCCCACAGCATTGTGGGGCCAATTTCGGGTTCCTCCTCGTTGCCATGGTGGCTTGCCAATGTGGCCATTACCTCAAGAAGACCTTGCCCACTGGCCACAACTTCAAATTTTTATTCAGTTCTATAGGCTCATTTTAGAAAAAGTACAAATGCAAATATGTACGATACAAATACATGCAAAATAATACATAATATAAGGTTTTACGTTCTACAAATTTACATTTGTACTCTTTCCAAACTGAGCCATAGGCATTGATTATCCATGTGTTCTTGCGTTCTTCTCAAGTTTTCTTTAAGCAATTGGGTTGGGTATCTTCCATGAGTTGAACCTTCGTGGTCCCTTTTACATATGATGACATCAACCTAAGAGGTAGGTTGCTATAGATGGCTTCGCATGTGTCTACCAATGAAAGAGGGGATTGGAAGCACATTTTAAAAGACTAAAGGCAGAAGCAAGGCAGTTGCATATATATATACTTAGTGTTTATATATACTTGCGTAAAGGCATGTGTTATACACATGTACAAGAAAATGGTAAAGATATAAAGTAACACTACCATTATATAATCAAATTTCAGTACTTATATAAAGTAACACAAATGCACATTTTGTTTCTTTTTATGGCCAATTTACATATATTCTTTTTAGTAAATACTATGCTTTTGAATTTCTATTTTGTATTTTGTTTCATGTTTATAGCCTTCTCTACCTAATTTAAACAATTTATACATGCATACTAAAATTGTTCCTAATATCTACAACTAATCTGTGTCATACAATATTTCATTTTTAATTTCATGTATATTTGTTTTAATATTGATCCTGTTTATATATATTTAATTTTTAATGGCTATAACCTTTTTACCTAAATAAAATATCCCATCTACTTAATTTTCATATTTCTAGTTTACTCATACATATACAACAAATTGAATATTCATAATTTCTTTATACAATTTAAAACAAAATTCATTTCTTTCATAGTCAGTTTATATATTTAATTTTTAAGATTATAGTACTTTTAAATTTTAATGTAAGATTTTTTTTATTTTGTTTTACATTTATAACATTTTATACTTAAATAAAATAATAATTTTACTTAGTTTACATGTATCCTAGTACTCTTTCAATATAACCTAATTTATAAATGATAAAGAATGTTTGAGGATGAAAAATTAATACCAACAAAAGGGGGTTTGTCTGTATAGAATATTTTGGTTAATTAAAATTGAATTAAGGCATAAAAAGAAACTTAGTGAATATTTTTCATTATATACAATTTCTTTATATTGGAACTAAATGATTTATAAGTAATTAAGAGTAGTGGATAAAAACTATTTCGTAATTCTATTTAATTTTTAATATATTTATATATTTAAACTTTATTTATTAATAAAAATCATAACTATTATTTTTAGTTTGTAAACCAGTAGGTTCTACTATCATGTGTCATGGGTGAACATTTAAATTGGAGACACCATTCTCACGAGTTCGGCTTTTATCAGATCAACTCAGTGCTCACACCTTCCGAGCAGCCCCTTGCAATCTTACATTAGGGATATCTCTCACCACAAGGATGTAAAGGCTGTTGGAACGGGCTTTGCTCTGACTGAAGCTGAACTACATTGACAGACAAATGTAGTGGAGATTAAATTCTAACATATATGTACATTTGAGAGAAAATCAAAGAGATAATTTTTGGTTAGAAGTGATATTATGACTGACTTTTAAGTTTATATTGTTTTGTTTTTATTTATATTCAGCAAAATAAAAATCAAGGTTTATTTATATCCAACTAAAGTACTTTAAATTTTTTATTTTTTGGGCCTATAAGGCAGTTTGGCTCTGCTTTGCTTCGAGGCATATGCCTCACCGGTCACCACCTTGAAGAGTTATTGTAAAAATTAATATATAACTGTTGACTTTGAGCATGTTGTGGAGGTGGTGAAGCTTAAAAATATCGGTAAGGTTTGTGCTACTAGTCAACTGAGGGGTGGATCAGTTGGTTGGTATGTTAGCTATCTCGTTCACTACAGGGGTCATAAGTGTGATGGACGTATCACCAACGAGTCCAGATTACCTACCAATAGAGTCCGCGTTCTGCTCTGTGCACCCGTGGGTGCTCTGGACGCGAGAACCCGTGAATGGGAGGACATATGGACCATGCCAACGTTAATGTGCGTTTGAGCGTTAACATGGTCTGGTCGGTTCACGCAGACACAAAACGGTTTGAGACACACACAAAAGGGCCTCGCTTCTTCCATTTTGTTTCTCCCGGAGATCTAGAGCTCCTTCCACCAAACCCTTTCTCTATCGGCGACAACAGAGCTCCGGCGGTTCATCGATGGTGGCGTGTTCTTCTCTTCTTCTTCTCCTCTCCATTCTTCTTTTTCTCTTCTTCTTCGACAAGCAGCTCCGGTGCTAGGGCCAGCGACTACAGATGAATTATGTTACAGTAGCGATTAATATCAGTGACTCGGTGAGAGGAACAAGATAGACTAGGAGCGGATTTGTCCAGAAGATGAGTTGTGTTACAGTAAGAAGGAGATTGTTATTGTTCATGTAAAGGATAGGAGAAACAGTAGAACGGACTCAACTAGAAGAAGATCTACATCTAATACCTATATGTGTTGCAGCAGAAAACTAGGAAAAGGAAAACTCAAAGTAAAACAAAAGAAGGCGGAGGGCAGGATTTGAGAAAGTAGAGATGAAGATGTTGTTTCTTGTTCTGGGTGTTTGGTTTTAGACTTTAGTGGATACAGCTTTATATGCAAAAGGAATTTGGGTATAACGAAGGAGATGAGGGTTGGCTTCCAGCTTCTGATCTGGGAGTAATAAGAACTAAAACTTGGAACAGTTTACCTGTCCTTTTGCCAGAGAGCCAGCCGGCCCAAGTAAAGAAAACCTGCAACAACTTTAACGGGAGAAAGGTAGTGGTTGAGACTTGAGAGTTGAGACTTGGTTAAAGCTATTGCAGAGATACCAGAGAGAGATATAGGGTCCAGAGAGAAAACGGGAGTAATAAGCAAATTTATAGGTTGTAGACAAGTAGAAGACGATATATATATAAAAAAAAAAAGGCAAAGACAAAGGCTCCGATCCGGTTTTCTGAACTCTCCGCAGCTGCAGCCGCTGCCGCTGTTATTCACGTGGCATGCGGTTTATATCCAATTACCAAAGAAATAATCCTCTCCTCCTGTACACTTCACACTTCAGCTGGATGCTGTGATCGCCGGCCCTAAGAAGAGAAGAAAAATAGTTGCCGCAGGAGGTCTCTTTGTCGTCATCGATGAACCGCCGGAGCTCTGTTGCCACCGATGGAAGAAGGGTTTGGTGTATGGGTAGCGTTTGGTGGAAGGAGCTCTCCAGGGGAAACAAAATCGAAGAAATGAGGCCCTTTCGTCTGTGTTCAAAACCGGTCACGAACCGGTTCTATCCGTGTGAACTGTCCAATTGAATCGAACAGACCACGTGTTAACGTTGGCCTAGTCGATGTGTCTTCCCGTTCATGGGTTCACGCATCCAGTGCACCTACGGGGTGCACAAAACATGGACTCAAAATAGTATGTTCCAACACCCTATCAACAACATCGGACACCATACACCTTATATATGGCAGGTCCCACTTTTATGGTGGGCCTTAGTTTTATAGCGAGATGTATGGTCTCAGATCAAGTTAGTAGGGTGTTGGAACTGGTTTTGTTGACAGGTGATCCCAACTCATCACGAAGTACCCAAAAAAAAGGTTTGTAATACTAGAGATGCCGTATGAGAATGGGATGGGGCCATGAAATGGGCCTCTTTTAAGTGATCAATTCACAATCATGTAAATTGATATATGATGTAACCGTTCTTGGTCACGTATCAATTTTTTTGTGATGTATCAATTTTTTGGCTAAGTATCTCATTAGTAACGTCTGCTCCCAAGTGGCCTATGACTCAGAGGCTGAAGTGGAGCTCCCTAGTGGCGAGTTGTCTGGTGGTGAGCTATCTAGTGGTGAACTGCCTAGTGGTGAGTTACCTGGTGGCGAACTACCTGGTGGTGAACTACCTTGATGAGTTGCTTGGTGGTGAGCTACCTGGTGGCGAACTGGCTTGTGGTGAGCTACTTGGTGGTGAGCTACTTGTGAGGTGTCAGGCAGGTGTCGAACTGACCAGATGCCTAGCAGGTGCCGAACTAACCAGGTGTCGGGTTGGGTAGGTTAGGTGACGAGCTTCCTTGCTCTTTAGAGTCTTACAAGGAACCGAATGTCAGAGGACCCGAGGTGGCTAACCCGGCGAGGTCACTCCGATGCTTAAGTCAATACTCTCATAGTAGACTACGAGCTAAAAATCATAAAGTATGAGAGCTAGAATATGCCTACTTGCTTACTTGCTCTCCCTCCTTGCCCTTGGGGTTGATGCCTTTATATAGGCATTGTTTGGCGTGGGCTTCACGCACCATATCCGAGATTTCTGCAAGATCGTCTAAGTGGTTCGAGATTCCTGGAAGTAACTGCCATGCACGTTGACCACCCTCCGGATCGTTCGGCACATGGGCCAACTTCCAAGGATCGTGGGAGTGTTAGGATATGCATGTCGAATTTGTCGGTGAGCACGTCTCGCAGGTCGCCAGGTTGTGCCTGTGCCAGGCTGTCAGGTCGCGCTTGTGCCAAGCTACCAGCTCGCGCCAGGGCCAGGCCGCGCCTGTACCAAGCCATGCTTGTGCCAGGCTGCCGGGTGGGACACCATCAACTTGGTTAAGGCAAGTTATTGCCAAAATAGTTTCGAGTATCACCTAATTGTCCTGATGTGCCATGTGTCACAATATTATTGGAGGGTCAAATCCGCCCTCATCAATATCCTTTCCTTGCAAAGGGTGGGATACCTTATTAAATCTACAGATATTTCAATGCATGCCTTGTCAAGTATGGGTAAAGGCTGTAGGAGGTCAGCGGGAGAGAGATTTTCTAATAAGAGTCAGGCCTTTACACAAGTGTCTTATGATTTTTTTTATCAGCATCAAGGGGCATTTGATGCAGTGGCATTGCATTGCTGCTGCATTTTGGGTTGATGTTGAAATATCAAATTTGATAAATTAGGTAGAAATAGCAATTTGCACTGATGGGCTCAAAACATATCTCCCTTACAAATTTGTATTGAAGAGTCGGTAAATGTCTTGTGATTTTTCTTTTTATCAGCATCAAGGGGTGTTTGGTACAGTTACATTGTGTTGTGTTGCTGTTGCATTTTGGGTTGGTCAACCATTTAGGCTATGTTTGGTACTTAGTAAGAGGTCATTGTCTAGTACATAAGAAAACTTACAATCCTTGAAAGAAAAAGAACAGTGAGAAGTGAGAACCCTCCAAACCACTCCCATAAGGATTTTAGAGAGTTTTAGGTTATGTTTGGTTTAAAGGAAAAGATAGGGAAAGGAAGGAAAAGACAGGGAAACCTATACAAGGTTTGTAAAATTTTCCCTACCTTTCCCTGCTTTTTCCTTCAAACCAAACATAGCCTTAAGGAATTTGAATCAAATGGCCAAATAGCATATTCGCCAGCATCTATGCTTCCAATGGTCCACTTGCGGGAACATGTAATAAAGAAGATCTCCCATCTCTGCCAAGGATCAAAATTGTCACGTATCAGGCCGATACGTTTTGTATCGAAGCCTTCCCAACACACCAACCAATTTCAAAGAAAAAAAAAAACATAAAAAACAGTACCGATACAGGCGTATTGACGTATCGCCCTGTATCGATATTTTGAACCTTGATCTCTGCAGAATCTTGTAGCTCAAAGAATTATGGTTCTACGGTTGTATCAATTAAGTTACAAAAACCATGAATTCCTCCCACGATACACAATGAGAAGCCAGTTGGAAGCCGGGATTTTTTTTTCCATTCCTTTTCACATGGTGTGAAATTTCTAAAAGTTGCATAAACTTGTTTATTAACATTCCTCTCCATATTAAGAAGTTTCCGATTCATATTTTATACCAAAATAACCACAAAAAACTCATTCTACAGTCTTTGAATCTTTCTAACACTTATCAAAGCTTGTTTATGAAGGAATTACAGCCATGAATTGCTTGTATAAGTTAAATGATAACTACAATAATAAAAATATTAAAATACTGCACAACAAAAAATGTGAAACCGAATTCTTTACTTGGATGATGCCCTTACTTTAACCTAATAGGGCCTACATAAACAATTGGTGCAAGGACAGATGTAGCAACAGCAGAAGCCAGAAGGGGCTGGCCTGTTACCCGTAAACCTCCCTTGTAGATAGAAAATACAGCATAAATAACTGGTACCCTCACATACTGGTTTAGAAGCTTGCTATTTACACGACAGTGTACCAAAGGGAGATAGAAGGGGTTACCTCGACAAAATGACCTCTATAGGAATTAGCAGTTGATGCCACATTGACCTTTAGTAGCAGTTTTCGTGGAATCAGAGGTGAAGGGATCAATACGCACCCACAGCAATGAGAAAATGGAAGCCAGGAGGATAGACCAGACAATGACAATTGTGGGAGTACGGTTTTGCCGACCCAACAAACCCTTCAGGAATGGGTAGAGATGGAGAATAACCCATATGGCAAAGAACAGCTTGCCAAAGAGGGGCCCCCATGACTGATACCCACTGTTTATAGCATATGAAACACCTGCCACGATACCCACAAAGTTTATAATAAGCACAGTCGTCGGTGGTATCAGAAGCGACGTCCACTTGAACACATACAGCTCTGCAAACTCCCCATCATCATCAGATGCCTTGGATGTGACGGTGAAGTTGGTATCAATTCCAGCAAGCACCTTCAACAATCCCTGGAAGACAGCAACGAGATGGGCAGATGTACCACCAATGACCCAGAACTGTTCGTTTCTCCACCAGTCCTCGATCCCAACTCCACTCCACCTGAGCTCCAGAATTCCAGTTGCAAAGATAGAAATGAAGAGCAGAATGAACCACATGCTGGCAAGGTTGCTTATCTGCATTCATTATTATGACAGATCTATCAAGTTACAGCTTTGACCAGGAAAAATAATGGTAAAAGAATAGTTTGTATTGATAGCATATTATACAATGGAGAATGCCTGACATAGAATTCATCTACTGACGCGTGTGTAATTTTCCTAATAAAAAAATGAGGGGCTCGCTGGACACCCCACCTATTTCTGCCAAAGAATCCTATGATTGAACATTTAATTTCAAAAACTGCCCTTAACTCCTTCAGTAAATGGCCTCACTACAATGAGGGGGGCACTACACACGTGTAAGCATTTTAACATCCCAGGTAAAGCATGGCCTAGGATCACCTAGGTCATACAAAATTAGTTTACTTCATAAACTTGGATAATACCAATACACAATCACATATCCATGCACTCAACCCCCCTCTCCCCACCCGTCAAGAAAAAAAAAAAAAAACTTATCTTCCTTTTCCTTGACAAGAAAAAAGAAGAAAAAAATTAGACATGAAGCACATCAATATGTTGCTTATGTCTGAATAGATATGCCAGTTGGATTGTCTAGTGAGGAAGTCCACATGATGCAGGAACCCACCACATGATGGCCCCCCACCTTGCAGCCCCCAAGGAATCCTTTTATTTCTATTGACACCCCTGTGTCTGAATAGATACGCCACTTGGGTATACTATCTGCTTAACGCATAAGGAGAAGCCAGTAGGGGCTTGGAACTGCCCAAGGGTTGCTTTAGATGCATAAAAAGGCCTTAGATAAATTGACACTCACCTCAGGAATAATAAATTTTCCTGTGAGAAGACAAATTGCTGGAAGTACACAATAGGCAAGCAGTGGAATAGATGTAAGAGGATAAACAATGGTGTTTATGTATGCTAGTCTCTCCAACAACTTCAGTCTCCCATTATATCCATACCATATGGGGCAATGCCTGCTCAGAAGAATTTCAACTGACCCCAAGGCCCACCGAAGAACTTGATTCAAACGATCAGAAAGATTGATGGGAGCAGACCCCTTAAACGCTGGGCGTGGAGGCATGCAATAAATTGATACCCATCCTCGAGCATGCATCTTAAACCCAGTTAAGATATCTTCAGTCACAGAGCCATAGATCCACCCAATCTGATGCAGAAGAAAAAGAAAAAAGAAATTGTCAAGTTGGGTTAATAAGACAAACCACATTGAAGTAAGAGAAATGCCTCACTTCTGGCTCACACCTCTTTGCCCCATTCAGATTTGTCCTCATAACCACAGCTAATGACATGGATAGCTTCTTTTAGCAAAGTTGCAGGATTGGTAGATGGTGGAATGCCTCCTTGTTCCATGAAAGTTGATGCAATAAAAACTGGGGACTGTCCAAATCTCTTTTCTAAGGCCTTTTGAGACATAAGGAGTGATTTCTCATCATCGTATCCTGGAGAACATGGAAATATGTTAGATAGGGCAGGTAGATGATATATGTCTGTGCGTATGCAAAATCTCTCTATGTTCACACATGTTTAACCAGGTGTAGGTGTGAACTAAGCCCGTGGATGAGTAGGAAAAAGCAGCAAAGCCCACCTTCTACGCCCTCTTCAATATCTTCCATGTTGAAAATGGGAATGGTTGATTCAGTTCTTTTCATTGCTCGCTTCTTATCAATGTATTTCTTATTTGCACCCCTTTTCTTTCTTGAACCACAACAACTCTTGACAATGATGTTAGGTTCTAAGTCAGCTTCAGTCAAGACAGGATCATACCCATAGAGAGCTTGCCTGTTGAAACAACATCCAGTCCCCACATAGACTGGACCCTGGATGCCATCCAACCCTTTCAAGTTGATCTGCAAATTAAAACAAAAATAAGAATTTCATTGTCCAATCCTATGTATAGTTACATCTAGAAGGTCAACTTTTCTACTTGATTTGGTTATAGTCATACATCAAAGAAGACAATGTTGCGATTGGCATATCGATCATGCAAATCAATCCCATCAAATCGCTGTGGGAACTGAACATAGCAGGTTTTCTTTCCAAGAACAGGATCCATCATAAAACACATGGCTTCTCGAAGAGCCTTGCTATTATTAAAATAGTGATCACAATCAACATTCAGAAGATAGGCACCATTGGTCAGGACAGCTGATACTCGAATCTGGAGAATATACAAAAATCACATCCTGAGAAGGTGAGAAATAAAGAAGATTGCAATGTGAGAATTAGTGACATCAATAAATAGCCCATCTATGTTGAGAATATGGTGCATGAATCATGAATCAGCACTATTCAATCATTTTAACAATAATGTGGACTTTTCTGGGCATAATTATGAAACAAGGTAATGCTAGTGACATAGAAAAGAATTCATCTGGCATATATGTATTCATTAAATACTGAAAAATATATAACACATAAGATATAGTTGCTACAAACCAAAGCATTCATCGCTCCAGCTTTCTTGTGATGTTGGAAGCCTGGTCTCTTCTCACGGGAAACATAAACAAGTCGAGGTAGCTCATTCCCATCAGTATCAAGACCTCCACTGTGACCTAAGAACACCTGCAGTTTCAAAAATGAAATTGCTAAGCATATTTAGTATAAGCAAAGGCAATTGGTTTCTAGAAAAAGGTAACATTACCTGGATCATGCCAGGATGATCTCTAGGGTTATTTCCAGGCCAAGGAGTGCCATCCTGCATTGTCCAACCTTCTTCAGGCATTTTCTGTGCTTTGGCAACAAGGGCATTGATTCGCACCTTGAATTCTTCATACTCCCTCTGTAAAACATATTATTCCCACATTAATCCAAGACAATGGAAGAAAATAGTCACATCCTACTACATATTACTGCTTCTATATGATCAAGGATAAAGAGGAAAATATATATTTAACCTGGATGACTGGGCCTATATGACACCTATCCTCCTTATCATGTATGAACTCAAAATTCAACATTGTCAAGTGGATGGATGGGACATGGGAGCACAACTAGGAGTCAATATTTATATACTTCCAACCACCCAATAGTGATCCTTTGACCCAGTTGCAAATATTATTTTATTAGCCTATCCATGTCTTACTCTAAAATGGAAACTTTTAATTCCCTAGCTAAGTCTAATTTTTGGGCTATGCCTCTTTACAGATAACTACCAACCATAGTTGTCATGGCGATGCCTAGGCGTGTAGGCGCTTTTTGGGTCTCATCTCGCCCAAACGCCATATGATATACATATATATATATATATTGAGGTTTTAGACAAATTGTGTAGTCTGTAGTGGTAGTTTTTGATTATTTATTGTTTAGATAGGAAATGGGGACCACAGCACTCTTGTTGGGTCCTTTTTGAGCAGTTATTTTAATTGTTTTATGCTGTTTTATGTGTTAGCGGCCCTATAAGGGCACAATGGTCTTTGTACTCTTTATTATTTTAGACTATAAATAATAGTGAAGAGGGCACCCAGCATTGTTGCTCTCTTTTCTCTCTCAAATCTCTTCTCTTCCTTTTCTCCTTTCTTCTCTTCTTCTTCAAGAAATATTCTTCTCTCTCTCTCTCTCTCTCTCTATAGATAGATAGATAAAACCTATTGTAAGTTTTGTATATTTAATAATTTTTTTTTATATTCTAAGTCTATAATATAACCATAGACATGATGCACTGAATCATTATTTTTATTTATTTTATAAGATAATAAGTTTTTTTTATTAATTTCTTATCTCATCAAGGACCTCAAGGTTTCTGATAAATAATGTTTGAAGATGAGTTTGAGAGGTATGATATTCGAAGTCGAGTTCGAGGGTTCCAAGTTGTATGCCTTTGAACAAGAAACGGAAATCGATCACAGAAGAAGGTATGCTTTTCATTCTTCTTCTTCTTTCTGGAGCAAAAAACAAGGGCTCCGCCCCTTCTTCATTTTCTGTTTTAGAACAAAAACAGGGGCTCCGTCTTCATTTTCTGTTTTAGAACAAAAAGAGGGGCTCCACTCCTCCTTTCTCTTCCACTTCTTTGTGGAACAAAAAAATATCAGCGGACTACAACACTTTTTTCTTTTTCTTAAAACAAAAACACTCCTTCTGGAACAAAAAACAGGGGTCTGCACCTTCATTTTCTTTTTCTGGAAAAAAGAAAGTAGGGGTTCGTCCCCCTTTTGTTCTATATTTTTTTTTGACATTAAGCGGCGCCTAGGCGGGTGCCTAGGTGACCAGGCAACTAAGCGCTCTCCTGTCACCTAAGTTCACCTTGGTACCATGAAAATTATGCTACCAACCACTTAAAAAAGCACAACTGAGTAATGTCCTACATATGCAGTTTGAGACAGAGAAACAAAGGCTGAGGAGGCCAAGGTCCAACATCAAATATATTTTTCTGTGTGTGCGTTGTATTTTGCACTCTCATTTACCTTCATTGCCCTGCGCTCTTTTACAAAAGATGGTTGAATCTTGTCCTTCAAGTAGTCTATCTTCTGAGCAAAGTAGAATTCAGGTGCCCTAGGCTCAATATTGTGCTTCTTGCAGAAAGGCACCCACTTTCTTGCAAACTCAGAAGTCTCAGAGAGAGCTTCAAAAGTCAACATTGCTGATCCATCATCAGAGACATAACATGAGACTTTGTCAACAGGGTAATCCACGGCAAGTATGGACAACACAGTGTTTGCTGTTATAAGAGGAGGTTCCTTGAGAGGGTCCACTGTACTAACAAAGATATCTATGGGAGGTAGCTGCGAAGGCTCCCCTTCTCGATCATACCTGTGGATTTTAAACCCATAGTTAACAAGATTACAGCCCAGAAACCACACAAGAGAAATGGAAGAGAATGGCATCCTTTCTTCCCCCTTCATCTTGTAAACTTTTTATCTTGTTTTACTGGAGCTTATACTCCATTAAGAGACCCCATCCCCTCCACCCAAAGGAGGAAAAAAAAGGAATAGAAAAGAAGGAAACAAGGAGGCCCAGTCAACAAACCTCAGTGCAAGTCTGTCAAGGTATGTTTCACGATTGATAGGATACCATTTTGGGAACTGATCCAGAAGCCAAGACAAAGCGAACCAGATCTCACAAATAACCGATGTTAGCCACAATGGATAAGCATCACGCACAGGGTGGCTTACACGATATTGCAAGAAGAAGCCCAGGATAATAAGCCGGAGAATGATTACAACGCGATAGGGAGTAAGATGGGAAGAAGAAATAGGCACAGTCCGGTGTAAAGGTTGACGAGCATCATCAGCACTGCAATGGAGGAAATAAACATGTTAACTCTACTAAACATTTGAGGAGTTCTCAGTCAACCAAAGCTTGAAAGAAAAGCCCTTGAGGGTCAAAGAAAATCTATATCTAATATCTTTCACAAGCCAGTTCTTACATTTGCAAATCTTCTCCATTTGAACCAGTGCCTTCCACATCTCCCTTTCCTTCAGTGTATCTGCTGGTCATTTGCATCATATTCTTCTCCTGTTTAAGTTTCCAACCTTCAACCCTTTCCTTCCAGTCAACATTCCCAAGCCCATAAGTATTCAAATCCTTTGAAGGATCCACAATCCTAACTGGAACTGTTATCATATCATGGAAAATAAAAATCAAGAGTTGCTTCAATGAAAACAAATAAATCCAAGAAGGAAGATGCTGAGATTTTACGCATTAGAATATATAGAAAACCATAGTACCTGGCTGGCTTGGATCAATGTAAGGAAGTGAATGAACCCGCTTTTCACCAGATCCTAGAGGACCTGATGTTGTAGTCCGCACAGATTGATCATCAGGTGTAGCATTGGGCATTTCTCCAGAGACCTGAAAGGATTGGATGTATGCTTTCAGCAAACAAGGATACTAATGTACACATTCTCCACTTGTTTAAATAAATCCTTAACTGGAAGAAATATCAACAATGTTTTTATTTTATTTTATTTTGAGAAGATAACTACTAATCATTGTATTATATATGGAAGGAGCCAGGAGAGCTAGGAGGAGACATACATTAGGGAATATAAAATACATTAAGAAATGTACAGGAAAAGTGTAGAAAGAATTGTCGCTGTGCAAAAAGCTCCCCCAACCCCAGATCTTATTTGCCTATCTGCTATATAATTAAAGTCCCTTGAAACTCACGACATCTGAACTCAGCCACCTAATAGTTTCTTGTATTTCATTTTTTCATTTAAGAAACGATCCTGCCTCCATGGGCCACTTCCTAGTGTTGCATGGACACAGAATGGAAGTTGACATCTAAAGCATGTCCACGAGTTTGATTTTGCAAAATGGAAAAAAAAACACACACACACACACACACATGGATTCAGACAAATGTACAGAAAATAAGTCTAAACTGTATCTAAAGAAACCAGTTCTAAAAGGAACATATGTCAAATATAGATAGGAAAACTTTCATTTCTAACTAACCGGCTGTCCATTGGTGAGAAGTGGAATTGGGCGCTGAGACTCATGTCTATTGGAAGAAGAAAGGTCAACATCATCTCCCTGCCACTGTCTCATTCCCTTGCCATTTCCATGGGAGTAATTGAACTCATTATCCAGATCATCAACATCATCTTCTTCATCATCTCCCTCCACTCGAGGACTTCCTGAAATTTGCAACCTCATTGCCTTAATCCCCATAAAATAAGTTCCAGACCCAGTATAAACAACATTGAATGGTATCACCACTAATATTTTCTATAATCGCATGTTAAAATACAAAGAGGAAAAATATTCAAAACTGGAGTATACCAAAAATCTAACCTTTATGTCTTTTATACCTAGTCTTGCACTGTGGACAAGACTGGTTTCCATCTCTGCGCTCATACTCATAACAAGGCCGGCAAACCGGGAAGGCACACTCATTGCAAGCAACAAAAACATCACCCGTGGCTGTAACTCCAACAGTATCCCCACAGATTTGACACACTTGCCCATTCAAATGCTTGAGGGGCTTGGGCTGCATTATCCAAAGAAATCAGTAGTTGAGAGACTCTGGAGGAATTTATAATTGAATTGGCAATATAGAGAAAAAACAAGGACAATGCAACATTGCCCGTATGATACAAACAACTTAAATATTCCCTTCCTCTTTAGTTGAATAGTTACTTTTTCCAGTATGGAACCATAGATAGCAAATGATGATGCACAACCAAAATTGACTATGAATTAAGAATATGTAGAATAATTCCATGAAACTGAAATTATCAACTCACCATGCTACAGGACCATCATAGATACGTCAATCAAATATGTTCCAGGATAAGAAACAAAGGAAACTTCCTACACTAAGCTGAAAGAATTGTATTATACATATAGGGCTCAACTTGCAAATGCTAATAGCCTACTGTAGCTATAATTGTAATACCATGAGAGGTACCAAATCTCGACTTAAACCTCCCAATGATGTGCCAAATTCACTCAATAGCTGTAAAAAAATTAAAAGACACTTCAAACTATAGATAGCAAAAAGGAAATTCTATCAATATCCAACTACTTCACATAACCAGTCAAAATTATAAGTCGATTTGAGCTCAAAAGGAAAAAAAATATATATATCATAACTATAGGTCAGTTTAAAAACCAAAGGAATATCTCAACTAAAAAAAATCCATAAACCGTATCGAAGTGACCTAAAGAATTAAACACGGAGCTTCAACATGAAGAAACCATAGGGGAAAAGGATGTATGCATTCCTAAACTCCAAAGGGATCTGAACTGGAGGGGGAGATAGCAAACTTCACCGAACCTGACCATCAAAACATGAGCTTTGACACGTTCAGGTTCAGAGAGAATAAATAGAGAAATAAATGAAGAAAGAATCGCCACCATCTCCACAAATTAATCATGAAAACTTTGCAAGTCGAACAAGATCTGAGCTGCTGAAATCCCAAAAGATCCCATTTTGAGGCAATCCAGATAATGGATATACCGATTCAATCAATCTAATCAATACCCATTATCCAATTCCCTGGGAAGAAACTAGAACTAAACCTTAAAGCTAAACCAACAGAGTCAACGACCAGATCCAGACAACACACCCATGCAGAAATTAAAAAAGAAGAGAAACCATCTTGGAAATGAAAGACCAAATGGTTCAGTAAAGGAAACACACCCCAGCTTCTCCTTCGTTCCGAATCATAACGAACTCGTTTCGTTTGTGTGAACCAGCAACCATTCCAGCCTTTGCTTCCATGGCTTCCGAACGGAAGAAAAGCTAACAGGCGAGCAAAGACTTCAGTTTTCCTAATTTATGTGTTTTATGAGATACACATTGCAGAGATCAGAAGAAGAAAAAGTTGTGTCACGAGTGATAACAGATCTTCCGCTCAGTCACATTGCCCTCAACCCGAGTAGAAAAGCGATGGGCTTCCAAACTCCTCCCTCGGCTTCTTCGCCCATCATCTCTCTGCCCCTCCTTTGCTTCCTTTTAATCTTTTTTTTTCTCCTTCCTAATTATTTTCTTTATTTTTTATATATCTCATATTTTATTATTGTAAGGTCATTACAGCTACCGAGTTAACCCGTAACCAGGGTCCCGCCAAGCCACCAAGCTTAGAAAACGGCTCGGCTCGAACCAATCCGATGGGCTGTGGGCTCCACTTCTTGTTTTGCTTTTTAAACTGCGAATATTCTTTTTGGCCCAATAGCGATTATGTGGGCCCAGAGCCCAGACTCCAGTCATTCCGGCCGTGGTTAACAGCCTGTCTCCAGTCTCCACTTCCCGGTTGCTAACCGCTTACTGTCGGTAAGTCCTTTGCACGCAGGAGGACCACAGCTCGACCAGCTGTCGGTGGACTCCAATCTTCCCACTCTCCCTTTTGAAATAGCCTTTGTCTTTCTTAAAATTTCAGAAATACCCTTAGTGTTTGCCTTTTGGCCTTTATTTGTTTGTAATGCAATTTCATTTGTACCTGTGAAAAAGTATGGGGTGGAAATAAGTTTATTGCAAATTCTGATATTTTTCTCTTTTTTTATTAATTTTCACTTTGCTTTATTTGTAGTCTTTGTTTGTGTTTTGCTTCTTTGGACCCGTACTACGAATGGCCTCAATCTCATATGTTTGCACATAGTGGTTAATAGGGGTGGATTAGAGCTGAGCTGAGTCGAATAGTATGAGACTTGAGTTTGGCTCCCAAGGTTGTATAAGGCTCGAGTTCAAGTTCGGTTTGAGTTAGAACATTGAACTCGAGTTCGGTTTGAATCAAAAACTCATAAGTTCGAGTTCGATTTGAAGAAAAATATTTTATAAAATAAAAAATTATATCAAATATATTTTTATTTGATAATTATAATAATTAAGAATTATAATATTTTTATTATATATTATTTTCTATAATTTTATTATATATAATATATATTCAAATTCGGCTCGTTTATTAATCGAACTTGTAAATCGGGCTCGAATTCGACTTGAAACTCGATTCATAAAAAGCTCGGCTCGTTGCCACCCCTAATAGTTAATGTAGGAGAGGGTAATTCTGTAATTCCACAGAAAACCAGGGTTATTTTTTTTATTCATGGGCATAAATTTTATATATGTATTAGGGGGATTTTCTTTTTCAAAGGTGACGTTATTAGTAGTTGGCATTTCTTTATTGATAGTGGTTTTAAATACACAGCATGAACGTAACGTTAGGTTGATTGTCTTGTCAATTTGTTTCTTTCCATCCCTACCCCATCCTTCTTTTTTAATCTTTTTAGTAGTATTTGGTTTGTCGGTGAGAGAGAAAGAGTGAGAGATTTCCGTTTTTGGCTTTTTCTTCTTTTATGGAATTCTATTCCAGTACAAGGTTCTTTCTTTCTTCTTTTTTTGAGCATGTTCTTAATTTGTGCTGTGAGGAAATGACTTCAGAGACAAGACCAAGAAACATGTCTCCGATCCATAAACCCCCATAAAGGTTTTATCCAAATCGAGCTGGAGTTGTAACGGTTTTCTGCAAATGAGATGGGATGTTCCATTCTAATTTCTAACCCATGAACTCTTTTCCTTTTCACTTTTTCAGTGAAAGGAAAGAATGGTGAACCTCCTTTTGTGGAGACATCTACAAAAAACTAGTAGTTGTTAAAAAGATATTGCAACATTAGGCATTGTCTGATGGAAGAGGTAGTTTGAGCCCAGATTTGAGACATTTCATTTGCTTTCCCCATCAAAAGCTAAACCTTGAGGGAGATAACAACTCATCATCTCATATGCTTCAACATGAATCTTTCTCGGCAGTCCAAAATTTATGAAGTTTAGGTTGTGGTTATTTGGTGCCTGAGCTGACCTGACCTCAACAGGATTAGCTTGGTAGCCCAGTTGATACTTAGGTGGCCGACCCATATCCATGACATTAATATCAAGTTTAGGCCCGTTGAGTTGAAGAGGACAACTCTGGTTCGACCATATACAGGGCACTGTTAATGGGTAATGATGTTATGGAGAAAGAGTTTCTGTGAAGAAAGGAATGTCAATATTCATCAAAGATCATTTTGATTTTTGACAGTTGGTCCCATCACCTTTTGTTTCTCCTTTTCTTTTTCCTTAATTTATTGATGAACTATTCTTTCTCTTTATTGTAGGCTTGTAGACACATAAGCTCAATATGGGGAAGAGAACACAAGCTCAAGGCACCTCATAGAATCATAGTTACCTTCATGTTATATGACAACCCTACAGCTAGATTTCTATTGTGGTTTTATGCTAGAGGAGTGGCTTAACCATTACAACCTAGATGGTAGATATATTTATTAGCCCTTACCTGAATATCTATTCTGAAAGGGCATAAGATAAGAAATGATGGTGTGCGATGTGGATATTTCTAGCTGAAAGATGATTAGGACTCTAGTCGCATGGCAAGCTGGACCAAGCTGCAAGATAAAAGATCAAAGAATTTGGGGTGGCTAACCCGGCGAGGTCGCTCCAATGCTTAACTCAGTATGGATGCGAGTTGAATACTTGAGTGCTAGTGAGCAAATAATCGCGCATACCTTTGCCTTGAGGTTCAATGTCCTTATATAGTGGAGTAGTCGTGAATCTTACGAAAAAGCTTCGGGATCTCTGGGCTGCATAGATAAGATCTGTTCTATTTTTGAAGGAGAGCAATGCATTAGTTGATAAGGTTTATTGCTTTCCTCCGATTCGGGTAGAGTGAGAATGAGCCATGTTATTAGATGTCGTGATCCTAGGAAATTCGAAGTCCACTGGGGAGGCTTTTGGAGTCAATTATGTGACGCTTCAGTTCTTTAGCCCCGAACTAAATTGGGTGTCTATGTGCCTTTATGCCAAGGTGACCGAATACCCAAGCTCTAATTGTTGCTGACTGGGCTCTTTTCGCTAAGTTGTCATCCCTTGAGCAGATCGCGTCCACATGACCTCTACTTACTAGGTCGTGCCAAGTCACCCTTCATCAATTGCCCCCCACTCCTCGTGCCAGGGGTCCTGACCTGACACGAGGAGTTCATAACGAGTTCAAGTGGATTTGGCACAAAGTCTAGGTGACATGGAGGGCGGACCGTTGGTCGGACCTGTTCAATCATTTGACTCAACCAGGAAATGATCCAGATTGCATCTTGGTTGCGCGCGGACGTCAAAGGGCGCACTCAACCGATTTCATCCTCGGGTAGCGTGTAGCCGGTTTTCATGGGAGCCATTAGATCGCACAGATCTCAACCGTCGATTGCCAAATGTGGAGGATTATAAATAGGGGCCGAAGGGCCCATTATCCTAGCCATAAATCGTGTAACTGAGCTTTCTTGAGATCGCATCGGAGTCCTTCAGCTCGCCATTTTCTCCCCTTAAGTCTGAGGTCATTATCACCTTCTTCGGTGAGTTAGTCTTCTTGCACTGGTTGTCCCCTTTTCCTTTTTCTTTTCCTTTTTTCTGCCCAATATGTCTAGTGCTAGCATATATAGGTTACTTAGTGATTCTAGTGAGCCCGAGGGTGCCAAGGTGTGGTCCTCAGCTCTCGCTGGTGAGGCTAGCTTTTCGCTAGAGAGCTTCTCTTTGAACCTTTTAGGAGAAGTGCCTTTACCTGACGTCGGGCCAGCCTGGTTTGAGGGACCCGAACCTCAGGCAGAGCGGTCGACCTCTAGAGAGGGGGTCTCGTCTTCTACTCGAGGTCGGGATCCAGACAACTTCAGCCCTTTCACGATGACCTTAGACAAATTGTTGTCCTTAATAGCTCGTTACCGTCTCCCCGATACTCTCGTCTTCAGCATTCCTTTGGGTCAATACCCTTGGGTTCATGACCATTATGAACTCATGGTTTTTGATGAGCAGCTCGTAGCTGGGCTGCACTTCCCACTCCACCACTTCATCATAGAAATTATTAATTTTTTGACGTCACCATCGATTAGCTACACTTGAACTCCATCCGTACTATTGTTAGTACGATATCACTCTTCCACGAGTACAACCGACCTCTCTCTCTAGATACCTTTAGCTCAATTTGTTCCATTAAGAAAAATTCTTCTTGCGTGTTCGGTGACACCCGACAGAGTTACTATATCTCACCTCGCCCCGGGTTCAAGGTTCTATTCGGTAACCCAAACAAGGTATCAGCCTGGAAGAGAAGGCACTTTTTTGTTCGGAACCCCAAAGGATGGCCATTCCCGACTCATTGGCGAGTGGCCATTAAGGACCCCGGGGTGAGGCTGGATGCAGAGACTAGGGTGGTCATCCATTCTTGGAGGGACCTTGGCCTTGAGATGGAAGATTTCTTGACCGAGGAGAAGCTTGGGCAAGCTGGGCTGAGTCCTCCCGGTAGACCTCTACCTCGGCACACACATTACTTCTCTCTTTTCTCTTTTTGCACTTACTTTAGTTCGTAGTTGACTGGAAAAAATTCTTTTTTTCTTCTCTTTTGTAGGAGCTATGATGGGTGTCGACGTCGCTAACCTCTTGAAGAGTGTTCAGAAGGGGAAGAAGAGAAAGGCCTCGAAAAGATCCAGTCGAGAGGAGGCTACCTCTTCGGTACCTGCTGAACCCGAGGTCACAGCGCTAGAGCCAACCTCTGCCGAGCTCCCAGGGGAGGATGTTCATCCCCATCCTCCAGTTGTTGACCTAGAAAAAGATCAGGATGAGGAGACCCCACCCCCGCGAGCCCAAAGGTACTTCAGTGCCCGAGCCTCATCCCTCCTCAACAAAGGAAAGCATAATGACTCCGAGGCTCAGGCTCCTCAAAAGCAAAGGCGTAATGTTTCCTGCGGAGGTCGTGGAGTGGGCTGACATGCCAACAAGTCAGCTTGGAGGAAAAGCGGCCAGCTATTGTATGGCGGTAAGTAACCTGCCTCTTCATCTATTTTCTTATCCTTTTGTCAATGATACTTACGCTTGCTTTCCTTTTTAGGTGAACTCTGCTATCCACTCGCTAGTCTATCAATCTGAGATCCGCTTGAAGTGAGATCGGGAGGCCAAAGAGAACGCTCGAAAGCTTTACCGCGAGCTGGACTTAGCTCGGGGTGAAATTCTTAGGGCAAAAAAGGGAGCTCGAAGCCAGGAGGAGCTGATTTTGCTACTAATGGAGGAGAAGAAGAAGCTTAAGGGGGAGAAGGAAGCTCTCCACTGAGAGAACGAAAACCTTGAGGCAATGATCAATGAGCGCACTGAAATCTTCGACACCGCAATTCAGGAGGTGAAGATTTAGGAGAGAGATCGTGCCATCAAAGAGTTCAAGGAGTCCCCCGAGTTTCACGACCTCTAGGTCGAGTACGGTTCTGGCTCGTATCGATTAGGCTTCAAGCTTTACAAGTGGCTGGTGCGGCAGAAGTTCCCCGAGCTTGACCTCGGATCATTATAGTACCGAGCTATTCTCTGTTGGTATGCAGCAGTCCGAATGTAGGATAGGTCTCGCACCTCCTCTACCAGGTCTAGGTTGGTACAGAGCTCGTCGTCATTTGTTTCCTCATAATAGGCCTCAAATTGCAATGTGGGTACCTCGATCTCTGTCGGGATCACCGCCTCTGTACAATACGTGAGGTTGTAGGGGGTCTCACCCGTCGCGGTCTTGATGGTAGTTCAATAGGCCCAAAGGACATTGTGTAGCTCGTCCACCCACAATCCCTTTGCTTGAGCTAGGCAAGCTTTCAATCCGCGAAGTATCGCCCTGTTAGTTACTTCTACTTGTCCGTTCGCTTGGGGGTATGCCACTAAGGTGAAGTTTTGCTGAATCCCCATCTCGACACATCAGCTTTGAAACTTAATATCTTTGAACTACTTCCCATTGTCAGATATCAACACCCGGGGTAGTCCGAAGCGGCATACTATGCTTCTCTAGAAGAAACTCTGTATGTTACGGTCTGTGATGGTTACCAAGGGTTCGGCTTCCACCCGCTTCGTAAAATAATCTACTGCTACAACCAAGAACCTCATCTGCCCTATTGCTGGCGGGAAAGGACTAAGGATGTCGATTCCCCACTATGCGAAGGGCCACGAGCTGGTAAGGTATTTCAAATCAGCAGCAGGTTGGTGATGGATATTGGCATGCCTCTAACATTTGTCGCATTTCTTGATGATCTCAAGTGCATCCGCCTTCATTGTGGGCCAATAATAGCCTTGCCTTAACACTTTTTATGAAAGGGCTCTGCCCCACAAGTGTCCATCGCACAAGCCTTCATGGGTGTCGCGAAATGAGAGCTTACTTCTGAGGGTCGCAGGCAGCGCAGGTAGGGAAGCGTGAAGGATTTCTTGTATAGTTGTCTGTCTATGAGGATGTACTTAGATGATTGACGCTCTACCCTCTGAGCCACATTGCATTCTACAAGTAGGGTCCCATGGAGAAGATAACCAACGAGCGGGTTGATCCAGCTTAGTTTTGCTTGCAACATGGGAGCAACCTCTTCTGCCCCCCCGAGAATGCTGGGCTGAGGTAAGTCCTCTATGTACACAGTTCGCATAGTGTTGTCGCTTGTGCTTGCTAGATGTGATAAGGCATCGGCCTCAGCATTCTCGGACCTTGGAATTTATCTGATAAAATAGGAAATGAATCTATGCAGGATTTCTCTGACTTTGGACAGGTAAGCTGCCATAGTTGGGTCACGGGTTCCGTAATCGCTAGTGACTTAGTTGACCACTAGTTGTGAATTGCTACATACGATAATGTGCTTTGCTTTCATTTCCCTTGTTAAGTTCAACCCGACGATCAGCGCTTCATACTCTGCCTCGTTGTTCGAGCCTCGAATCTGAACCGGAGAGCATACTCCAGCTTCACCTCACTTGGGCCGTACAGTATCAGTCCTGCACCACTTCCCCGCTGGTTGGATGAGTCATCAACGTGGAGGATCTAGGGATCCTCATCCCAAGTCGGTACCACCCTGACTGGGTCCGGTGCCACACTGGTTGATGCCTTTGTCGTGTGAGCGAGCTTGGCCAATTCAGGGGTTATTGCACCGAACATGCACTCTGCTATGAAGTCTGCCAAGACCTGGGCTTTGATTGTTGGTCGTGCCTCGAACTGAATATCGTATCAGCTCGATGGACCACTTCGTTAATCTTCCAAATACCTCGTGCTTAAGCAGAATCTGCCTTAAGGTTTGTTGGTGAGAACAACGATGGTGTGGGCTTGGAAGTATGGGCGTAGTTTCCGGGCTGCTATGACCAACACGTATGCTAGTTTCTCGATCTCCAGATACCTAGTCTCTACGTCCTACAAAACTTTACTAACATAGTAGATGGGTCGTTGAACCCAATCTACTTCTTTGATCAATACCGAACTAACTACTTCGTCGCTCGCGGAGAGGTATAGTTTTAACACATCTCCTTCTTCAGGTCGAGTTAAAACTGGTGCGGTACTTAAGTACCTTTTCAAGTTGTCAAAGGCGAACTAACACTCTTTGGTCCATTCAAAGTTCTTGCTCTTTTTTATAGCTTTATAAAAGGGTAGGCATGTTATGCCGATTTAGACATGAAGCGGCTTAGGGCAGCTATCCAGCCAGTCAGCCTCTGGACTTTTTTTATTTTCTGGGGTGGTCTCATATTTAGGATTGCCTTTATTTTTTCTAGGTTGGCCTTGATGCCACGTCGGTTGATTATATACCATAGGAATTTACCCGAAGTGACTCCGAAGACACATTTATTCGGATTTAATTTCATATTATATCTTCTTAAAATTTGAAAAACATCATTTAAATCATTCAACAAAGAGCTCAAAAACTGGTTCTTCACGACCATTTCATCAACATAACATTCTACTTTATAGCCGATCAACGGCTCAAAAACTTTATTTACAAGGCGCTGGAATGTTGCCCCAACATTTTTCAATCCAAAGGGCATAACCTTGTAACAATATAGCACGAGCTCAGTTATGAAAGCGGTATTGTCTTCATTAGCATGATCCATCCTAATCTGGTTGTAACCGAAATAGGCATCCGGAAAACTCATCAAATCATGCCCTGAGGTCGTGTCCACTAGGCGGTCAATCTTGGGCAGTAGGAAATAGTCTTTCGGACAGGCTCTGTTTAGGTCAGTGTAGTCGATGCACATGAGCCACTTGCCATTGGCCTTCTTCACCAGAACTGGGTTAGCCACCCAACTCGGGTAATGGACTTTCCTGATGAAGTCTGCCGCGAAGAGCTTCCCGACCTCCTCAGCGACTACCCTCCAACGTTTCGGAGTGGGTTGTGTTTCTTTTGTCTTACTGGCATAACTAAAGGGTCAGCATTAAGCTTGTGAGTTATAACTTTAGGATCAATCCCGGGGATCTCTGCCGCGGACCAAGCAAAAATATCTAAATTTTCAAGTAAAAAACTTACTAGCTGGGTTCGAAGTGGTTCGTTGATTGAGGCACTGATCTGAAAAGTTCTGGTCGATTCGGTAGCAGAGACTGGAATCTGGGTTGTTTCTTCTTTCAGGGCAGCTCGCTCATCGGTATACTCCGCTGGTTGCTCAAGTTCGATGTCCTCTGCTAGCTTTGTTTTTCCTTTCAAAGCAGCCACGTAACACTTGCGGGATTCGAGCTGGTCACCTCGCACGACCCTTATTCCATAGTCAGTTGGGAACTTCATCGCTAAGTAGTAAATGGACACTATCGCACGTAAAACATGCGTGATAGGCTGACCTACTATCGCATTGTAGGGGGAGGGAGTCATGACCACCAAGAATGTGTGCTCAAATCGTACGATGTTCGGCCATGTGCTTGCCTCCACGGGTGCTATGACTCGACCAAGAGGCCTGATCTCCTCACCGTTGAACCCTATCAAGGGTGTATCTGCCGATTTCAGGTCGCTCTATTGTAACTGTAATTTATCGAAAGTCTCCTTAAAGAGTATGTCTGCTGAACTGCCTGAGTGTACTAAGATGCGTTTCACGTCGAAGTTGTTGATCCTTAGCTTCACTACTAAAGCATCATCGTGCGGGTACTAGATCCCACGCGCGTCATCCTCTGTGAAGTAAATTGGTTCTTCGAGCCGAGGTTGCTTTGGCGGGTTTCCGCTTTCATTCTCCAATTCATGTACTGAGGTCCTCCCAACTGCTGATGTACATCCCGCAATGATGGACCCGCTTGTGATCATATTGATCACTCTGCGAACTGGTCTCTCCTCTGGGAGCTGCCGAGGTGGTTGCTCATTCAGCTTGCTAGTCTCGGGGGAATTTCTCCTTTGGTCCCCTTGACGATCCCCCTGTCGGTCTGCCTGCCCCCTCTCTTCTTGCAGGATGTAATTATTTAGGTACCCTCGATGGATAAGTTCTTCGATCTCATTGCGGAGATTCTTGCAATTTTCCGTGTTGTGTCCATGATCTCGATGGAAGTGGTAGTAGACATTCGAGTTTCTTGTTGTCGGGTCTCCCCTTAGCCTGGGAGGCCATTTGACAAAGGAGGAGTCCTTAATAGCTATTAAGATCTCTCGCTTAGCATTTAGAGGTGTATAGTTCGTTCTTTCTACGGACAGAGTCCTAGAACGCCAACCTGACTTGTGGCCGCGCGAGGGGGACCTGCTTCTTGACTTGCTTCTTCCCCTACTCGGGGATTTGCTCTTCTTTCTTTTCTGCCCGCCATTGCTTGTCCCTTTATTCTCTCTTTTCCTCTTTTCAACCAGTGGATTGTTAGTCTTCTAGTTAATCTCCTCCTCGGTATCGATGAATTTGTCTGCCAACTTAAGGAACTCGATGATATCTTTTGGTTTGTTGGCTACCACACGCCACTTGAACTCTTTGTGAGTGATCCATTTCTTTGTTGCAATGAGATGCACCGCTGGATCGAGGTCCGGTATCTACAGGCAAGTATCATTGAAGCACTTGATGTAGCTTTTGATTGATTCTCCTTCCCTCTACATCACGTTCAAAAGGCTTTCTTGTGACTTCGGGCATTTCTTGCTGGTAATGAAATGCGCGGTGAACAAGTCAGCAAACTACGCCTAGCTTTTGATGGAGCCCGGTGCGAGGTTCCTATACCAGGTTTGAATTACCCCCTGGACATGGTAGAGAAGGCTACACACATGCAGGATTCGTCAGCCCCGGTTAGGTGCATCTGAGACTGGAAAGAATCCATGTGATCATTGGGGTCAAACGACCCGTCATACTTATTTAATGGAGGAACCTTGAAGTCTTTCGGCATTAGGGTTGCTAGGAGCTCGGGAGACAGAGGAGATGACCGACTAAGCAAAGGGGGTGCAGTTTTCGTTGCCACCAATCTCACTTCTTCCCTTTCTTTAGCTCACTCTGCTTGTTGGCTTGGCTTTACTGGCAGGCTGTTTCTGGCCGAGGAGCAGCGTGTCTTGCGGCGTCACCGTTGTTGCTTCTTCACCGGCTCAACATTGGTGTTGCTGACCTCAGTCTGGTTTGGTATCTCGACATCATTGCGGACATTGTTGCGAGGTGGATCCTGGTTCCTTCTTGCCGAGTTCTGGCTGTGGAGTTCGCACTAGCTATCACGAGGCACCGAAGGGTTCAACCTTGAGTTCGCACCTCGAGCTCCGGGCTGGTTGTTATCTCCTCGCGATCCATTGTTTTCCTACTGAGAGTGCCATAGCGGGTTGGCTCTGTTGAGTTGGCTATCCTCAGGTCTATTTCTAAAGTTTCTCCTTCCACGAGGTGAAGTTTGACCCCTGGGAGGGACCCTCACCTGTGAGGTCCCCTCACCCCGATGGGGGGATTGGGGGATCGGCAAACATTCTGGCTAGTTCCAGGCCAGTTCTGGTTTTGGCCCTGGCGCAACCCTAGGTGCTGGGGCGGAATTGGCTATTGGTTTGGCTGCAGTGGAGGGAACTATTGGTACAGTTAGTACTGCTGAAGTTGTTGGACCTGCTGCATCTAGATCTGCATCGTTTGGACGCACTGAACAAGGTCACAGAATTGGGAGTGCTCGATTCCAGGGGGGACCACAAATGGCTTAGAGAAAGTCACGCCCACTAGAGGAAGCGGGATGCTCACTTGCGTGGTGCCTTGTGGTATAGGCAGTGACGGAACCCCTAGAGCCGTAAGGGGAATGGTAAACTGGCCGATGCACACTGTGGAGCCTTGGGGAAGGTTTGCTGATCTTGCCCCCCGGTGACATTCATCTCGATGCTTTTTCCGATGTTGCTGGAAGAATCCATTGAGGTAGATCGAAAGCTAGAACTACAACTGAAATTGGGATGACCTTTTGATCGGTTTCCACAGACGACGCCAATTGATGGTGCGCGATCTGGATACTCCTAGCTGGAGGATGATTTGGACCCTAGTCGCGTGGCGAGCTAGACCAAGGTACAAGATAAAAGATCAGAGAACCTGGGGCGGCTAACCCGGCGAGGTTGCTCCGATGCTTAAGTCAGTACTATATTATGGATGCGAGCTGAATAGTTGAGTGCTAATGAGCAAATAATCGCGCGTACCTTTGCCTTGAGGTTCAATGTCCTTATATAGTGGAGTAGCCGTGAATCTTACGAGAAAGCTCCAGGATCTCCGAGCTGCATAGATAAGATCTCCGTTTTTGAAGGAGAGAAATGCGTCAGTTGATAAGGTTTATCGCTTTCCTCCGATTCGGGCAGAGCGAGGATGAGCCCTGTTATTAGATGTTGTGATCCTGGAAAATTCGGAGTCCGTTATGAGGCTTCTGGAGTCGATTACATGGCGCTTCGATTCTTTAGCCCTGAACTAAATTGGGTGTCAAGGTGCCTTTATGCCGAGGTGGTTTTGGGCCGAGGTGATCGAATACCCGAATTCTAATTGTTGCTGACTGAGCTCTTTTCACTGAGTTGTCATCCCTCGAACAGATCTCGTCCACATAACCTCTACTTACTAGGTTGTGCCAAATCATCCTTCATCAAGAAGTGTCCCCAGTTCTGTATCCTCGCCTGGAGTCCAATCAAAAGAAAGTCATTATGAGATCTCTTGCCACTGGATATATTTAGGTTGTAGGATAAAGTGGGATGATACGTGCTATGCTGCCTAACAGGTGGTATCTGGTTAAGATAGTATTATCATGTACCCCATAGACAAAAGGAGCTGACTTTGTATACAGATGAGCAAATGAAGAGTTTACAAAGACAATATTAATTCATATGGATGATATTTCTATTCATTTGAGACCTATTTTGATGGGTCATAACTCTCCTAGATGTTAGATGGCACCCATTTCGTAACAAACAATTTGGTTGATGGCCTCATCCGATGTGACAAGTTTCATCATAATAAGATCAGTTAATATGTTGCGGATTGTAAAGATGGAGTGCTGTTATCAACATTATTTTTCAGAGCCACCAGATTTAGAACTGTAAATGTCTGGTATCATTATGCCATATTGTTACCTGGAAACCAGGAAAGTAAACCATTAAAAGAAAAGCAGGAAAATTTATCACTATTCTAGTGATAAATTTAACTAGAATAGTAGAAATTGTAACTATCACTGTCATATCATAATGATAAAAAAAGAAGTCTGGAATCTGCATTATAGGGCCTGATATTTTGGTATTTTAAACCTAGGTTTCAAACTTTCAGGGACATTTACAATCAAGTGGTCAGCATATCATTGTCTTGCAGATTCATATACACAAAGATCAGTCTTTAACTTGAGCAAATACATGCTTTTTTTGTCAATCTTCTTGCAAATAATAGTGGAACCGTGGAGGTATCAGGGATATAATGGCATATTTTGAATAAAGAAATACATAAAACTTTCCTAGACCAAGTTGCGTGGAAGTAGTACGCTCGTTAAACTTTTATCTTCAACAATTTATTATTATTATTATTTTTTTAAACCAAAGGTTGATTCCATCCATCAAAAACAGAGTTACAAAAGATCCATATGTAAAGATCTTAGCAAGAATTCCAGAGGATCAGACCAAAATGTAACTCAAGAGATATGTAAAGCCTGTTGTGCCAACCTGTGAGCTACCCCTTTACAGCTTTGAGGGGTATATGACACAATAATTGAAGAGTAATAAAGCTTATCTGCAATCTGCAAATTACAGAAACAAACTTTCCTGCCTTTAACATGGTGTTGTAAACCTACACAATTTTTTTGTCAAAACCTACCTTCCATTTTTTTTGATAGTTAAAAAACCTATCTTTCCTTATAAAATTACAAATCTACATGTCTATAGATTAACAAAATCTCTATTTTAAATTTAGAGAAGATATAAAAGCCCTTTCTTTTTTTTGTGCCTTTTCCTTACTAATAATGAAGGCAAACCTCGTATAAGTTCTTTAATCATCATATCTGAAATGTTGAAAACTACAGCCAATCTACCAGAAAAAAAAGGAAAAAAGAAAAATTAGAGCTTAAATGATAAAATAATTATTTATCAGAGTGTGAACTGTGAACGTTCTCTATGTACTTGCCATTAAAACTGCTAAATAGTTAATCACCTGCAAATACACAACCATTTTATATTGATTAAACTCCCAAACTAATTATCATATAACGTCTACTTACTAAAAACACACTCCTAACTTGCTAGCATCACATTTGACCCTAAAATCCTTGTAAATTTACACTTGTTCCCTACAAATCAGATTGGTTACATGAGACCATTGACTTGGATGACACCAGTTCCAAGTAGCAAGTAATGACTAGTATTGCATGATCCATGATTGTTCCATTTGACACTGGCTATGCCTCAAGAGATGCCATTCTGAGGGATCTGCCAATGGAAGAGCACCAAAAGTTAGATACTACCCATTTCTGGTTATGATTTACTAAATTAAAAGACTTTATCATAAATAGTTAAAATGTTGCACATTACTCACAGACATAAAGAGATGACCTCTCCTGCAGACTATCAGCTCTGACAGATCTTCCTTATCAACCCAATTACCTATCTTGTTTGAGACAAGCCTATTTCATGATATTCCTTCCTAGATTGACCCTTAAGGTATACTCTGCTACAAGTTTTGTGAATGCTGAAGATTTGTTTTTTAGCAATTTTCTTGGGTGGTCATACTCCACAATAAGACCTGACAAAAATAGAAAAAAAAATTGGGAAACAAGTTTTTGAACAAAGTAACCACCCAGCAGAAAAATACCAATTTATCCATGCCAACCAACCTTGATCAAGTAGCAAGATCATGTCACTATCAAGGACAGAATCTATTCGATGAGCTACACTGATGACTGTTGACCCTGAAAATTGATCTCTTATTGTTCTCTGGATCAGGCTATCAGTTGCTGTATCTAATGAAGCTGTTGCTTCGTCAAGAACAAGAATTTTACTCTGTTTTAGTAAAACCCGTCCTAAGCAGACCAGCTGTCGCCGACCAAGGCTCCAATTTTCACCATTCTCAACTACTGCAAAAAAATCCCATTAACCACAAAAGTTAACCCAGGAATATGCTATGCTTCTGTAATGAGCATATGTGCAAATTCAAACCTTCTGAATCAAGCTTTTCCTCTTTCTTCCTAATTTCTTCTCCCAGTTGACACTTGTCTAGAGCTTCCCATATTTGTTGGTCTGTGTACTCACCAAGTGGATCAAGGTTGCTTCGCAGGGTACCCTTGAACATAGTGGGGTCTTGTGGAATGATACTTAATCTGGACCTCAGATCCTGCAGCCCTATATTTCTAATGTCAATACCATCGATTAGAATTTGACCACAGGTTGGATCCACAAGGCGGAATAACGAATGTATAAGAGTAGATTTGCCACTGCCTGTTCTCCCAACAATCCCAATATTTTCTCCACCATTGAAGGTGCATGTAATACCACACAAAACATGGGCCAAGTGTGGGGCATAACGAACCTGAATCCACTTGGGGTTGTTAAAAAAATATTGAGAAACTACAACATTTCTATTTTGCTGGAAGAAAATGAAAGCTGTGTTCTACAAGCATATAGACATCTATTACAAATATTGAAAGTTTGGAACATGGATTAATGTTAATGTTGCCTGGACTCTCCTAAATTGATGAAGTATCCATGTCAGAGTTATCTATGATTCTAACACTCCATGGGTTGTTGGAGGACATTTCTGTGTAATATTTTCCTTTCTGTCCTCCCTTATCTGATATAAATAAATAGCTAATGTACAAAATGGATGCCGATTTTCTTATGAAAAATTATTAAAACACAAATATAAACTTTAAACCCATTTTCTATACATATGTAATATTGAAATACAAAAAGATATGAACTACTTAAAGATTTTATACTTTTCTATAGGCAAGTCTACAAGTCTGTTTTTTCTTCCCAAGTCAGACTCCTGGACATGCATCGCATTCTTATTTTTAGGCCCATGTGTATGTTAATTATTATTTCTTTTTTCTGGTAATAGATAATTACACAGATTTCCTAGTTACTATTGGATTATGTATTTTTCATTCATTCAAAATAAAATGCCATACATTGAGACTTGACCTCACCTGTAAATTCTGAATCTCAACTTCTCCACAGGATGGCCAGTTAGGATCAGGTCTATTTCCTTCTATTATGGGAGGAGGTTCATGGGGAATGCATGCGTATTGAAGTATTCTCTCTACAGATACAATTTTATTCTCAAGGTCGCATAGGGTAAATATGATATCTTCTTGTAGCATGTTCAAAGTAAGTCCATACATCACTGCTAACCCTGCAATGACTGGAAGAAGAAATGGAGGGGGGAGAGGAAACTCTAAGCAGTAGCCACTGGTAAATAATGAAAACTTAAGGAATACTTTTTTGAAGAAAAAAATGTAATGAACTTACTTGGATCAATTACTCCTGGTAAGGTGATCAAAAGAACCAAAGCGAAAGTAAACATCACTAATGACAATATATCCAAGCGGAAGAATAGCCACAACATTGCACCAATACGGTAGAGATTGGGTTGTTGATAAGAATTAATTAGCTTGAGATTTTGTTTCCATGAATCTCGATTCCTGATCAAAACTCCTGATTGTAGTTGACCCTGATGCTGTTTCTGTAAAATGTTGTATGATATCAGCATTCCGCACACCGACCATCCGAGATAACTCTTTTATTGTGGCTATGCAGTATTGCTGCAAATTACTTGAATCATGAGAGAAGGAAATGAAGTTTCCGACTTACTTGTGCAGGCATGAAGAAACAGAAAAAAGAAAGCCACAACAAACAAACTCAAACACAAAATGAGAGAACATTTGTTAGTTAATTTTAGGTAAAGGATATAGACAATGAGAAGTTGTGTTGTAATTTTAAATTAAGGGAACAGAATAAAGAAACTGTAAAAAATGTTACAAAAAAAATCAGGAGCACTTTGAATAACACAGAGAATATATAGATATGTACCTGATACCAGATAGAAATAGAGATCATAAGGACAAAAATTATGAAAACATGCCAATAAACCTGGGACATCATTATTACTGTTCCCAAAAGTTGAATGGTTGAAAAAGCAAACCATTTTATTAAATTAGGTATCGACTCATCAACCTCGCTTTGATCAATTGATGCCTGCAAACAAGTCTTATTCACATTAAAAGGGGTACTCGGTTAGTATCATAACGTAAACAAGACAAGGTGTTACTTACTCTATTTAGGATACATGCAGAAGAAGTGGAGTCAAAGAATGACATTGGAGCTCGGAAAACACAATTGTGCATCTTCTTGAATAGCAGTGTAGCTGTCTTGTATCCAGATATTGCTTGAAGCAAGTCCGCAACAAGGATACAAACAGAACTTCCAAGGGCCAATGCAACATATTGTATAAGAAATAATCCTCCAGTTGGAGTTCTTTTATCTTCTGAAGCAGGAAAAGTACCAGCCACCCAGTATGTGCTCCCAATTTGAAGAAATTGAAAGAGAATTTGGGCAAGCAAAATACATGGTATGAGGGCGCCTCTATATGATGTTGTAATGTATGTCCAATAGATAGACATACCAACTTTGCCCTTGCCTCCATCTTCTTCTTGAACAAACTGCACCTTCGGCACTACTATCTCATCAAACTCACTATTTACTCCATCTTTTCTTAATTTTCCTTTTTTACAATTTTCCACAAAATAATGCAAGTTTTCTTCATTTTCTACCTGGTTTGGACATGTACTCTTTGTGGAATCAATGGCCCTTAGAGCTTTCTCATGTGCTGAAATCAGTTCCACGAAGTCAGATCCTGAAATAAGAATATCATCATACTTCCCTGCTTGTGTAATCATCCCATCATTCATTAACTTGAGAAAAAAAGAAAGTACACTGAGTCGAGGAATTATTACTGAGAACAAACATATCCTGATGGATGAAGAAAATAAGAACAGAAGTGCTCACCAGGATAAGGTCAGCATATGGTAAAAATTCCACCTGATGGGTGACATAGATCACTGTTTTTGATCCCAAAAGGCCAAGTAAACATCTCTGCCACAGATGAGTTTGCATGTTTATTAAGGATCATATGGAGAAATGTATCCTATTTCCTAATAAGATTCAAAAGCATCATATATAGATATAGTTTATCCTTTCATGGAAGTGATGGAAACAAACAACATTATGCAAGATTATGAAGAGCTCAAATCAGCCCCCCACAACGTCCCACAGCACATCCCCGCCATGTATTGTGAACATCTTCCGATGATGACAACATCACTTCTGGTATCACCATCAGGAGATGTTCCCAATACACGGTTTGAATGTGCTGTGGGACGTTGTGGGGGGCTGATTTGCTCTCGATTATGAAACCTTAAATTGAGGTGATCCATAAATGGATGAAAGCAGACACAAAAACAAACACATGCAAACGTGCTCATGCACACAAGGATTTAAAATTGAAGGAAGAAGAGGAGCAAATTTAAAGAAATAGGTTTCTGAGGCTGAGTGGAACAATTAAGTGTCAAAAGCAAAAGAAGAGATACCTTAAAGAGATGGGTTCCCGTGTAAGCATCAACAGCACTGAAAGGGTCATCAAACAGATAGATATCAGCATCCTGGTACAAAGCACGAGCAATTTGAATCCTTTGCTTCTGACCACCACTCGGGTTTATCCCCCTCTCACCTATGATTGTCTGATCCCCAAAATCAAGAACCTCAATGTCACTCTTCAAGGAGCATACTTCAAGAACTTGTTCATACTTCTCCCTGTCCATCTCTTTGCCAAACAGTATATTATATTCTATTGTGCCACCCTGTATCCAAGAAGACTGAGAAACATATACCTTACTCCCTGCCAACGTAACAGTCCCAGATAGCCTGGGGACTTCACCCAATATGCAGGACAGCAAGCTTGACTTCCCAGAACCAACAGTTCCACAAATAGCCACCTTCATGCCATTGTACACTCGCAAGTTTAAGTTTCTAAGGGTAGGGTTTGCATAGGATAGATCCCAGGAGAAATTTCCATTAATTATTTCTACTGAAACCTTAGAGCTTCCTCTTGGGAGCTTCTCTAGTATGTCTGGATGGAGGTCTTCAAGGCAGAGGAATGAGACAATCCTGTTAAGAGAGATCTTCATCTGAGCAAACATGGTAATTATAGCAGGAAGTTCATCAATAGGTACTTGCAGATATCTGAATGTTGCAAGGGCAGATAATATCCTTCCTGAAGTCAAAGGAATGCCCAGAGGTATACAAGACAGAAATGAGATGGCAGCCATAAAAGCAGGTACGCCACAGAAAAGAAACACTTCCACAACCGAAGTGTACAAATACTTCCTCAACAAATTCTCTTCTTTTTTCCTTAGTTCATATATTTGGGACAAGAACCTCATCTCCCAAGCTTGAAGCTTGAGAACTCTCATGTTCCTCAGAATCTCAGCTGTTGATTTCATGCGTTCGTCTTTTGCTTCCATCATACCAAGCTGGAACTTCTGTTGCAATCTCCCCACAGGTATATTACCTACCATAATGGTCATGGCAGCTGCCAAGGTAATGAATGAAGCAGGTCCCATGCTCCTGTACAAGATAAACATGGCCACTCCAATTTGGAATGGGACAAGACATAGACGAATCGCATACCAACTGAATTCCCCAATCCTCTCAGTATCAACACTCATGAGATTGACAATCTCTCCACTAGTATAGTCCTGCTTTGCACGGCTGGAGAGTGAGAGAAGCTTCTTATAGATAAGTGCAACCAGTGCCGTGTGGCCCTGCATCCCAAACCGATCAGCCCAGAAATGCAATTGACCTTGTGAAAGACACTCAACAAGCTTTGCCACAAGAAATACCGAGACTAATAGACATCCTTTGAGTGTGGAGTTTCCTCTGTCATGTAGGTATTGGATGAAGGTTTCCATTAGATAGGGACCCACATAAGAAGAGATTGTGTTTACAAGAGCAAAGAAAGCTGAATATAGGATTTCCTTCCACATTGATAAAATCAAGGCTTTTAACAATAAGAGTGATCCCACTCCATTACTTTCATTATCACTTCCACAATAAGATTCGAGCTTGTTTATAAAAATTGGGAATATTCTATTAGCACTACCAATTTCTGCAATCTCAGGAAGATCATTTGGGTCTAGTGTCTTCTTATTACCAAGTGAAATCAAAGGACTGATCCAAGAAAATGTCAACAGACTGAGAAGACCTGCACTTGAGTAAGGACTCACATTTCTAATCCCATTCCCATTGGATGATCCACCAACACCATTTAAAAGAGGTTCTTGAAGAGGAATAGTATTTTCTCTGTTCCTACCTCCAAATAAACCAATGTAACACAGGAACGAACCAGGGAGTACTGATCCAATGTCCAAAACCCAGAAATGGGTGGGCAAGTAGCATTTGTGTTGTGTATACAATACAATGTCTAGAGCAAGGCAAGAACAAGAAAGTAAGAAGTAGAAACCCCACCAAATCCTTGGAAATATTGGGTACTTCTTCTCACTTGAATAAGACAAACAGGCACGTAAGTAACCACAGACTACAAACCAAGCAAGAGTTCTGAGTACTAAATCAAACTGTATAGCAAGATAATTCTCAGACGATTCAGACCACCCATCACGGTACCAATAAAAGTAGTTTAAAACGGATAAAATTAGATGAAACAAAGACATACCCAAACAAGAGAGAAGAGTTGGAATGTAAAGTAAGAACTTGGCGTTATCCTTCAACCTCTGCTCCGTACATTCATGGCTGTTCACCTTGAGTCTGTTGCAGACCCAGGCCACGGACATAACAAGTAATAGAACAAAGTGTGCACAAGCAGAAAAGCCATGAAGGACAACTAGGTTTGGCTTGAAGAGAAAGTAAACCTGCATGGCTGTAACACTGGGTTTCTTCACTCTTGCCTCTCAAATGCGTTTCTGGGTTTTGGACAATTGGACCAGATGGAGAAAATTTGGAGTGGTATCTCTCCATTGTCAGTAAGTCTATTTAAATGGTCTTCGCAAAATCCTGTCACTTCATCGACACGTAATTTCCACGACAGAGGAACTCTTTTTTCAGGCTAACTCCATGACAGGAAGCTTCAAGCTTGGCATCATCAAGAAAGAGACGTAGAGCGCTGACTGGTTCGTTGATAGACACGACACAACAGGTCACGGACCTGGGTAACACCGTTTAACCGTTAACCCATAGTCATTTCAACCTGCTCAAATCCCTGTGAACGGTTGATATGCTTCATAAACGGTCCTACAAAGCAGCGCAACCGGAGCCTCACAACACTACAACGGTGAGATTGTTTTGTCTTCTCAATTAGTAGCTTCCTGAAAAGTGAAAAGGAAAGAGTTTACCAAATTCCAACCGGTCCATTAGAAACGGGTTTTGAATTGATGAGAATTGAGATTGGATGATCCGGATGATCGAACCCGTAACATTTATTTTAAGCCCAACTAATGACAAGGCCCATGGTTTTCTTATGGGTATACATGGTTAGTGGATTCATTGTGTAGTTTTCAAGAGACCATAGCTTAAGTCCAAAATCCAAACGTGGGAAGCAAGTTAAAGGTTGTAGAGGAATGTATCAAGAAAGACGGTAATTAGTGGTGTCCTTGGGTTAAATATTGTTGGATTAGAGCCTTTAATATAAGTGTTTGATAATGAACAAGAGTGTGGAAGAAAAGGGCTGTACTTAGATCCTACCTCTATGCCACATTCTAGAATATCAAGGTCCAAAAAGAATGTTCAAAAAGGGCCTTTTGGCTACATGAATAATTTAGGCAAAACTTATGTTGTATTAAATTAGTTATAAAGCGATACATCTTTAATATTGTTAGTCTTTAATGATACGTATTTTTATAAAATATGAATCAATGGAGTAGACTATGTGATTAGTCAAAATTTTGATATAATCAAATTCTTTATTCTAATGTTGTGTTTGGTTTGATAGAAAATAAATTGAAAGAGTGCAATAAAAATAATTAACATATTATTGAATTACTAATTAAAGAGCATGTGAATTATAAACAGTTTTTATTTTTATCGGTCTCCATCTGACACGTTAGTCCATAGAATCATTCTTCTATCCTTGTTAGACTAAGGCTGCATTTGGCATTCCTTATTTTAAGAACTTATTTCCTTTTTACAATTAAAATATCTCTATGAATATTGAGCTTTTAGTTGCAAAAAGGAGATAAGTCCTTAAAATAAGGAATGCCAAATACAGCTAAGACATTCCTTATTTTAAGGATTTTTCTCCATTTTCAATTAAAATGTCCCTATGAACACTGAATTTTCAACCACAAAAAAGAGATAAGTCATTAAAATCAAGAAGGCCAAATGTAGCCTAAGCCTAAATTCATATAAACTAACGTAAAAAAGGAGAGCCCTATGGACAACAGAGGCTATAGGACATAGATGGCCAAATTTTTTCAATAGTACATAGCTCATAAAGCTGTAGAAATGGCAAGTTAGTCATATATTTTCTTTTCCTTTTTCTATTAAGTAATTTTTTTTTTCAAATAGTACATAGTTCATAAAGATGTAGAAATGGCAAGTTAGTCATATATTTTCCTTTCCTTTTTTTAATAAGTAAAATGATTGCTATGAGAAACTGTGAACCATCAATTGTATATAATGTATCATGTTGACCCTGTATTATGATACGATGGGGTTAACATGATTTTGAAGGTTGTATACAATTCCTAATGACTAGGGTTTATCGATCTTCACTGAAAGAACTTCACTATCTAAGCCATTTTCAAATATTCAAGTTTAAAACAACTCGTAAGAGAACATCTTATGCATGTGTGAAAGTATGTATTAATGATATATGATATATGGTATTTCGGTATTTTGATTTATCTTTTATAACCTATATATCAAACCCCATCTAAGGGTTTACAACATGAGGAAAGTTAGATAATTTTTCTTAATGCTTAGTTTGGAAAGAGTACAAATATAAATAGATATAAAATAATACAAAATATAAAGTTTTGCATTCTACATATTTGTATTTATACTCCATCCAAACTGAGCCTTAATGTACCCCAAAAAAGGGTAAACTCTATATAGTGCCCTATAGCATGGGATTGTTTCACTTAACTACCTTAAGTGATCTCAGTGATATGATTCCTTCACCAATTTAGTTATTTTTTAATCTATTAATTAAAATCAATCCCTTGTTCACCAATCAGAACCCCATATGAGTTTTGATGGATACCAATTGATTGGTTAGCACACTTCTAGTCGGACTGAGATGAATTAGAAAGAAAGCTTTCAGGAAATATGTATTTTTGGTATCAAGATATTGTCATTTGGTAAGAGTGCAAACGCAAATATGTACAGTTATGAAAATATAAATTTGATTTGGTTTTGCATTGATAAATTTTATATTCTTATCAAACATAGGTTGTGTTGGGTACATATTTTTTTCACATTGACCAACTTTGAATGCAAAGATTACATCCATTTTTTAAAAGCCAACTTTATTTTCATTTTGAATGCAAACATGTAAGAAAATTCAAATCTATTGTCATTTTCAATACAAAAAAGGTATTCTTGCCAAATAGTTGCAAAACTAAATGAGAGTTCATTTGGTTCAATATTTGCACTCATACCAAATGCACCTTGCAAATCATTTTCAATACAATGATGTTTGGCATCATTGTCAACAATTACACCTTGAAATTCGATAAAATAACAATTAGATTCTGTACATATTTTAGATTTGCTACAAGCAAAATCCAATGATGCCGATAGGTTTTGCTACGAGGCAACTCTTCTTGGTGGCCACAGATGGAGAACATGGAGTAGGTGCTAGCGATACTGGACTTAGTTTAGGACCGTCTTTGGCTTCCTCATCTTGGCCTCATTAGGTGGATTTCTCATTCAGCTCATCAAACGGCGACAGACAACCAAAGATGGCCTTGCAGCAGCAGCAATATCAACAACATGTGAAGAACTGGGAGATGGGAGCCTCACATCTGGTATTAACTTGTTGTATATATGCTCCTTTGTCCATTTGAATTCGAATTTCTGACTTCTATTTTTATGTCATTTTTCAACAATTTCTCGTTTTCTCTTTTGTATAGGGATTGTGGCTCTTGGGTTACCTATGGCGGTAAAAGAAGGGAGGAGGAGGGGAGGAGAGAGAGAGAACATGGTGAATGACTAGTACCGTGTGGACATGGGGTAAGGTTGATTGTGATTGGTGAGGGCAAAATTGGATTTTCAAAAAACTAGAATGTCCCGTGATGTAATGTACAAGCGGAATGTGCCGTTAAACTGTGTCTGTTTGGCATCAATGTCATTGCTCCAGAAAATGGTGACACATCAGCGTTACGTTGGAAAAAACGGTATTCTAGGAAACATCAATACGTTTGGAACTGTTTTTCCATAAAAAACGATGTTCTAAGCCACACCTTGGAAATCGAGAAAGCATGGTTTGGAGCAATGCCGAATTCGACATTTTCTCATATTGGAGCTCGTTGCTGCCAATAAGGACATGAAGTGGCAGTGACATGGACTTCCTATAATGGGTACCAATGCTGAAAACGGATATGGATGTACCAAACATAAGATTGTTGTTGCTCCAAAAAACGTCCTACTTAGCATCAACATTTTCAAACAAAAAAAAGACACCGTTTTCTTAGAAAATAGTGCTTCTAACCCATACATTAGCAAAAAAAAAAAAAAAAACGGTGCTATATTTACAACTTAGATGCCAAACATACACCAAGACGGAGTGGTAGTTTGTGTAATATTACATAAGGATCTGATCTTAAGCTGGGTTTGAAACCTTTGGAGTACTTTTTTTTGGTAAGCCACCTTAGGGGTACTTTAATTAATTGTCAGATGACTAAGGGTAGTTTAGTCCAGATATTGAACCCGGGAGAGAAACATAGTTTAGAATTAGAGATATTAATTAATATATACCTTGAGGTTTGAGGAAACTGCTACTTATGTATACTTTTAGCTTCAAAAACTATTTATACATACCTTATTCAAAAACTACAAGAAAGAGTTAGAGTTTGGGGAGCCAACACTTTCTTAGGGTTGTCAACGGGTTGGATCTTGGTAGAACCAGTCCTGAACCGATTGGAACAAAATCATAGACGCAGAGTCGTCCTAGTTCATTGATAGTCAAGTCTATTGAATATGGGCCCGATAGATCCAACTATACTAAAAATTATATTTGTTTATTTAAATAATAACTTATATTCTAATTTTGATAATATAACTGATGATGTGCATTTTGGCAGCTCTTGGCTGGCTTGTGACTTAGATGCCTAACTGAATAATCCCTATTTTGAAGGTGGCTTGAACGTCTAACTGAATGGTGATGAGTAGAAGAGGTGGTTCTAATGCCTAGCTAAATGTTGACAAGCTGGAGAGGTGGCTCTGATGCCTGGATGAATGGTGATGAGTTGGAGAGGTGGCTTTGATGCCTAACTGAGTGGTGATGAGCTGGAGAGGTGGCTCTGATGCTTAGTTGAATGGTGACGAGCTGGAAAGGTGGCTCTAATGCCTAATTGAGTGGTGACGAGCTGGAGAGGTGGCTCTGATGCCTAGATGAATGGTGACGAGCTGGAGAGGTGGCTCTAATGCCTAGCTGAATGGTGACAAACTGGAGAGGTGGCTCTGATGCGACCTGCAAGGAAATAGTGTCAGTGCCCGGGTTGCTTTACCCGGGGTGGGCACTCCGATGCTTAAGTTAGCAAATAAGAGATTTTAAGATAGCTAAATGTGAGAGAGTTGGAGAACTACAAGAACTAAAAATTGTGCATCTACCTAGGTCTCAGGGGTTGATGCCCTTATATAGTTGGGCTACCGTGGGTCTCGTGAAACACTCCCGGAATCCTCGGCCCACAATGTAGGGGTCCGTTCCGCTTTGGAAGGAGGATAGCATGCCAGTTAATAAGGCTTACCGTTTCCCTCCGATTCGGATGGGATGAGGATAAGGCCTACGGTTACGCGACGTGATACTAAAACGTTTGGAGACAACTGGCAAGCTTCTAGAGAGGTAGGTCACCAAGTCGGCGACAGAGGCAGATCACCAGGTCGGCGATAGAGGCAGGTTGATAGGTCGGCGACAGAGGTAGGTCACCAAGTCGGCGATAGGAGTAGACCCCCGGGTCGACGACAGAGGTAGGTCGCCAGGTCGGCAATAGAACTAGGTCACTAGGTCAACGGCAGAGGCAAATTGCCAGCTGAGACCCCATTTTGGCTAAGGCAAGTTGTCGCCTACGTGATGCTGGGATGTAGTCCAACTGTTTTGATATGCCATGAGTCATGATGTTAGTGGAGGGCCAAATCTACCCTCATCAATAACCTTAACAAAAATGATAAAAAATACTAAATTATTTATATGTTAATAAATTAAACATTTTAAACTAGCATTATTTTATTTATTATCTATCAAATTTATCACTTTGAATATAAAATATGACAAAAATTATAAAAAATTAAAAAATTAAGAAAATATTATATATTTAATAAAATAATCGGTTTTGTGTCTGAATCAATTTGGGACATACAAGAATATTAATCGAGAAAAAATTGTGGAACCAAAACCATTATAATCACTTCTTTGAGTCTGTTGGGTACACACAGCCTTACACCTCATACGTTTTGTCAATTGATAAAATTGCTTTTTTTTTTTATTCAGGTGAAAAATAAACTCCACCTACATTAGAATTTTGTTTTACCAGTGACTCATTCTTTAGCTTGACCTGGGCAAGTCCCTGTCAAACCATCCATGGCTCATACTTCATCTCCAAAAAGACTCCACCTTAACTGAAATTCCAACCAGAGATTATTACATTAGGATTAGTTAAGCACAATGAATAAACAAAAGAAAAATGATTTGTTTTTTTATTTAATTTATTTATCCTTCCATCGCCTCCATTTTTGAGCGGTGGATATGTTTATAGAAGATGGTGTTGGTGTAGGTTCAATCATTTGTTGAGCTCTCCCTTTCTATCATTAATTCTTCTCTTGTTGGTTATTACTTCTGATGGTTGATTCCACTAGAATCAGCCGTTATCTCTTCAATTATGGTAACGACCCATTTCATTGCAACTTTGCAACTGATCTACTTCTTGTGGTAATTCTTAGTTACTTTTTCAAACTCATTCTCCGGAAACCATTTCCATTGACGCTGTCGTCGGTGATTGATGAGGTGTCTTCCTTATAATTAAAAGGTAGAGTAAATTCTAAATCAGGAATGGTTTTGAGGCCAAGTGGGTAATTGACCTTGAGTCCAGATCACCTACTAATAAAATACATCCCAACACCCTATCAACATCATCCGACACTACACATCTCATGCATGATAGGTCTCACTTTTATGGTGGCCCCCAATTTCATAGTTTGATGTGTGTTGTTAAATCAAATTGATAGGGTGTTGGAACATATTTTGTTAGCTGGACATCCCGTGGCATTGATTTTGATAAACAAGCTTTGGGTTTGAACTTTGGCCCTGCTCGTTTTTCGATAAGTTATTTACCCAGGTAAATGCAGTTACGTGGTTAAGTTTTTCTTAGGAAACACCGGATAAGTGCATTTACCCATGTTCTTTTATTTCTCATATAAATAAGACAATGACCATTTTAGCCATAAAAATCCATTATTAAAAGAGGTATTTTTGTCCCATTCAAGTGTTGGCAACTTTCCCCTTAGGTGGGAAAGTTATTTACTCACCTAGGGGATGGGTATCACCTACCCAGGTAAGTGGTACCCTAATCCCCACTTAAATCTGGAAAAAAAATGAGATTCTTAGTCGATGAGAATTAAAATCTCATTGGCTAACTTTCCCCTCTCTCAAAAGTAGAAAAAATAACACTCCCAAGAAAATTGAGGCGACCAGGGGTCCATGTTCTTGCTGGGTTGTTAACGCTAGGGACTATGGAGTATCTTTTCTTCTCCGGCATTTGGGTTGCCGAACACTATTTCGAGGAACTGTTTGGGTTTTTTGATTTTGCTGGTCCATGACTGATACGACTTGGTCAATTGGAATTTTCAGGTATACCCTTAATTACAGGGGGCTGCTTAGGTTGAAAAGTTTAAAGAAAAAGATCAACAATGCTTTCAAAAGAAAAGGGTAAATTTGAAATTGCAAAAAACAATTAATGATAGCTATAAACGGCCCTAAATGTTTCATTAACTGAGGGCCTGTTATGTCATGCAAAGTCATCTTAAAAGGTAGTGCAATTAATTTTTGAAACTACAAGTTATATATAAGTCAATGTTTTGAAAACTGAGGTCGAACTAGAACCGTTTTGGTCATTAGTTTTTTGGGTTAGAGTTCGACTGTCTGCTTTGAATGGGCGATTCATTATAATTTAAAAAGAAAAAAAAAATAATTAAAACAATTAAAATAAAAATTATCAAAATCATTAAAACAGAACTGATTATCTAGACAATTTTCGGGACAAATGGTCCGATCGTCCAAATTAATAACGATCCAAATCATGATATATGTAGTTTCCTCCAACCTCAAGGTATATACAATTAATTAGCTCTAGGTTTAAACAACATATAAATGTAAGATACGATACATGTTGTTATCCAAACCAACCGACATGATACACAGTAGATCAATTTAATTGTGCTTTTCATGTAGATAGAATAAACATCTCCATGCTCAGTTCTCAGTTTTCACATCTTTGATATATCATCTCCCTCCCTTCAAGGTTGAAGCCACTCCAGAAGGATTAAATAAAAGAAAAATGGCGAACAAAAATTGAAAATTTAACTTGTTCTCACTCACCAACTCTATCTGCATTGTTACTACCATTCCCTCCTTCTCTCCTGCCTACAGTGGTGTTCTTCAAAATCTGCAAAATTAATACAGAGAAATGGCAATACAGTTAGTTAAAGATGTGAAACCATTAAGAAGTAGCCACATGTTAGTGCCTTTATTTACCTACATACACATACACAGAATGGGATTCATTATGCACATAATATATTTATTCAAGAAAATATCCCTGTCCAGGCTGCGTTTGTTTGCAATGCAAATCTGATTCAGTTTTGCATTTATTTATTTGGTGATTTGTACTCTTACCTGATGCAAAACTTGCACACTTTATTTCATTTATATTCATAAGTAGTGCTAATTTTGCATCAAAGTTTTTATGCAAAATATGCATCACTTCCTCCTACCTAAGGTTCAGTTTGGAAGGAGTACAAATACAAATATGTAGAGTGTAAAACCTTGTATTTTGTATGTATTTATATTGTACATATTTGTAGTTGTACTCTTTCCAAACTGAGCTTTAATTCTCTCTCATAAAATGTTGGGATCACATCAATTTGCTTCATACCTTATTCCCCCAAAATTTCTTTTCATATAAATTGGGGACCACATCATTTTACTATTTACTTGTTATGAACAAACAAACAAGGCTAAATCTGAAACAAAAAGTAAACCAAACCAGAATTTACACTCAGTCTTTTTGCACCTCTATCCACTTACCAGTGCATATACAATTTGCATTGCAACCAAACAGAGACTTAGGAGGCTCCATTTGTTTGGGATGCAAAATTTACATCCCAAATTACTTTGCAATTTGTCTCATTTGCACTCATTGAGAATGCAAATTTACACCACCTTCTCCCCACTTTCCTTCTTGTAAGTGGGAGCTGCATCATTTTATTTTCAATTTTACTCCTTCCAAACAAACAACCATCTCCTATAAAGTGGGGACCATATTATTTTATTTCCCATTTTACTCCTTTAAACAAAATAAATAAATAAAATAAACCCAAAACAAAAGTAAATGGTGCAAGTAAAATTTACACTGCAAACAAGAAAGACCCTTAATTCGAAAAGAGAGATTTTAAGGAAAAAGAACAAAAATCTCTCAACCCTTAATTTGTCAAAGAAACTTAAATTGACCAAACTATCCTTCCAGAGACTTAACTCTTCATTCATCAACATGTGGCACTCGTTTCCTACTTTTCAAATGGCTTAAGAAAGGACAGATTAGGTAATAATGTTTAATTGTTCATCAGCATAAAGTTATATGAATTCATGCCTAAGTATTCACAGAAACCAAATAATAATCAGTGGACCTATATGGGCCCACCCATCGTACACTTTTTAGTGGTAAGCCCATGGCCCATAACCCTTTTGCAATAATTATACAATTGGTGATATTTTCACATGACCAAATCACCCCTCTATGAAATTCTAATTTGCTTATTTAATCTATCAGTAGATGATGATTTTGCATACATGCATGTATGTGTATGTTACCATGTAGGTGTTGAATCATTGAATGTAATAAGTGACATTCCATGAGGATGATGACGACGATAATCAATCTGAATGATCATATCATGATGGTAATGGGTGGGGGGGAGGGAGTGCAGTGTGCATACTTGTCTAAGCATCTGGTTCTCATTCTGCAACGTTGAGAGCCTCTCTTCCAGCTCAGAGTTCTTTTGCTCCAAGTCCTTAACCTTCGCCTCCAGCTCATTCAAGTAGGCCTTCTTTCTTTCTCTAGCTTGTTGCGCTGAAACTCTGTTCCTCAGCAACCTACGTCGACCAACAAAAATTCCATTAATATCCCTGCTACATCTCTCACCGATGACTTTTCTCGTAGCCGGAAAAAATGGCGTACATGGCCGGACCCCCGCTTACCTTTTCAATCGTTTGTTCTCTTTGTCAGCTGGGCTTCTACCTCTCTTCCGCTGAACCACTTCCGCAGTGGCCTGAACCCGGTCTGCACCCGCAATCGAACCAGCGTCTCTGCCGGATGTAGACGGACAGGCGGCTTCGCTCCCTATCTCCGGCACTCTCCTTATTTCGTCATCGCTCTCCAATCCTTTTAAACCAGCAAAAGAATGTAACAGAGAGAATGATAAATCCACTGAAAAAAACAAGTACAAAGTTGGGAAAACGCGTTTTTCTTAAAATAATAATAAAATAAAATAAAATCTGACATAGAATAAAATTTCCGGAAGAGAAAAAAAAAGAAAAAAGAAAAACAGATCGATGTGAAGCAAGCTTCACCTTCAAAACCCAAAAGAAAAAAAAAAAAAAAAAAAAAAAACAATAGTTAATGACACGACAGAGACCAAAGAAGAAGCAGCATATTTTTTTTGCCGGAGAATTCGTTAAAAACCATCACTATTTCCGGTGAGAAGAATATACCCAGATGATTAAATCAGATAAGCAGGCAAATTCATCAGAGAAATCGAATGAAGAGGAACTAGGAAACACTTCTGAACGATAACTGCAATCGTTTCGCAATCAAACGAAAGTCTTAAAAGTCATACCTTCTTTGACTTCCAGCTGAAGAGCAGAGCTGGAAGATCTCTCGCTACTGGAAGGCAGAGAATTTGCTGCGATAGAACTCGCCGCTTGCTCTTGCATTTTGGTCTGCGCTCAACGAGATCAGAGGATGATTTCTTACTTTCTCTGTTTCTTTTGTTTATTTGAGAGCTGGAAAGAGCGGGTTATTATTATTACCGTAGGTAAAGAGCGTCAGAAGATCATATTACAGCCGTTGGTTTCAACTGATTGGACGGTTGTAAAGCGATGAGCGTGGAAGTGCAGGGACCATATGGAGATCAATGTATCCAAAGGCGAGGAAGAAGAGCGTGGAGAATTTTAGACCGTCTGATGTAAAAATCGAACGGGTGACGAGGCGGTGCAATCAATTGGGAACAGGACACAACGTGCTGGCTGCAGAGCCTGCAGTCTCTCGATTGGTGGGATTGCTTGATTGATCAAGATTACGAAACTACCCATACTACTTTTAACGAATTTACGACGCCCTTTAAACAGAGATGCATGGCGCATGGGCGGGATCTGTTACAATTCTGGCTGCATAACCTAACGAGGACTCAATATGTGTTCAGTCAGTTGGAAGGGCTGAGCTAAAGATTCAACTAATTAAACTGGTTTTAACTGCTTTGAAGCGCTTCAGAGAAGTCGTTCTGAAGTAAACAACTTTTCAAACGACCAACTAAGAGCAGGTGAAGGCTCATTTGGGAAGGTTGAGCTGAAAATTCAACTAATTAAGCTGGTTTTAACTGCTTTGAAGCACTTTGGAGAAGTCATTCTGAAGTGAACAGCTTTTCAAACGACCAACTGACAGTCGATTTGGGCTCTTTGGATTTTTCGCCAAACATAGCTTATGGGCTATTTGTGTGCAATTTGGCTTCAGTCAGTGCAATGACCGTTCAAACAGCTCTTACAGTCTTATATCAAAAATATCTTCATATTTATATACTTTATTTCATGGGGAGATATTCCCAATAAATGGTTGCAAGAGATTGTTCTAACAGTGTAAACATAAACTTGCACTGACTGAAGCCTGTCTCATTTGTGTGGGGCTCATCTCAAAAAGCCAAAAGCTGTCCTAAATGGGCACTCTGCTGCTTGCAAAGGTTTTGCAGAAGTTATTCAAAGAGGTTGATGGAGATAGCCCTTCAACTGACTTGATAACGACTGAATTTTCTGAAAGCAAGAAGTGTGCATAGATAGGGCTGTCAATGGGTCGAGACTACCCGATAGAACCGAACCGACTGAACCAATTATGCTGGTTCTGGTTCAGAGTTCTATCCTGTTGGGTTGGTTCTAGTTCTTTATTGTGTGTCCTGATTAAACCTATTCATGGGTCGGGTGGTCTGATGGGCCAGCCCGGCCTGGCCCTCGAACGGGCTTAAACATGTTTATAGGCTCACGAACTTAAACTCGGGCCAAAAAGCCCGGTTTGCAATAAATTAGAGTCGGGCTTGGGTTTTGTCAAAATAGCCCGACCCAACCTAAAATTAGACTTAAAATGGGTTATGTGATTATGCCCATTTGAATAAATTTTTTGATTTAAGAATGTAAAACTGTGTTTTAAAACATAAAAGAAAAGGAAAAAAACCATCTTGTACGCCCATTGTTCATTTAAATAGGAAAAAAAACCATCTGAATTTTTAATTCTAATTTGAATAGGGAAAATTGTAATTTTTTATTAGGTCTGGCTTCAGGCTTGGGCTTGGGCTTCGGGATTTTTATCAGGGCCGGACTCGGGCCCAAGTTATAGGCCCGTTGATCGGGCCGGGCTCGGGCTCGGGCTCGGGCCTAGCGTATTTCCATTAATGATGAGTAAAAGCCCGACCCATGAACAGGTCTAGTCCCGATTATTATCAGTTCAAGACCGGTCTTATCTGTCCCAAACCGATTCAGACCCGAACCGATTAAATATCATAACATTTGTGATATGTTAATGGTATTTTATATAATATCAATTAATGTCTAAAATTGTCCATCTAGTAGAAGTACTTTAATGAAATCCTATGCACCCCTAAACCCTTTTGTTTTTCACTCTGTCTATTATTGACTACTAGTTCTAAACCCTAAACTATTCTCATCTCATCTGCTGTCCCACTAAGGGAGACACCTACACCAAAACCAAACACCACTCACAAAACTTTGAGACATTGCAATTGTAGGCAATAGGCACAAGACCGGATCTGCTTGTTGGGAAGTGTAGTGATGGCATCTATGCAGAAAATGCAAGAATATATAGAAAAAACAGCAGCGGCAAGTAACCATTAATCGGTGATTTTTCTTCTTGAACCTTAGCAGGAAATGACCATCTGATCTGAGCTATGGTTTTTTCTTCTTGAATCCCCACTGTATTTTGTTTTATATCAGTTGTTTTTTCTTCTTGAATGGCAGAAACATGTTGCAGCGGCAGGTAGCACTTTGAGCTATGTTTTCTTCCTCTATGTGATTCTATTTTTATTTTTTGTTTCTTTTGGTACATGACGGCCCAATCATAGAGGGTTATCGTTGTCTCTTTGCCTAAAATCCTATTTACAACTCTGCCAATTATTTTCTACATTCAATTTGATTCCACCAACCATTAGGGCAGATTCAATTGCAGACTTGTAGCTTTACCTCTTAATCTTTGAAGGAAAACACTTTGAATTGTTCTTATCGGGCCAGACCCGATTAGTCCGATTAATAATCGGTTCATTTCTGGGTCCCAAACTATTGTTCCGATAGGGTCTGGTTTGGAACTGGGACAACCTAATTTCTTGTTGATTCGGAACAGTTTCATCCTGTCCTGAACCTTTGACAGCCCTATGCATAGACAGCATGACATTCAAAGCCCAAGCCCCAAGTTTGATTCATGAACAGATCTATATAGGGAGAATGGCTATTCAGCCCACCCTAGAATTCTTAGCTCCACCTGTATGGGTGGAATGAATCTTGACCATGGATCGATGTCAAATTCATTGACAGGATGCGATTTGTAGAGGGCTACTAATAGACTACGAAAGGTTATAATTTCAGATTTCAGCGGTGAAGTATAATTTACTTCACCAATCTATATATAAATGAAGAGATATTACCATTATACAGCTGAATGCCATATTATCCGTATGTTCAGAGGAGATTTGGGCTCAATATAACTTACAACTAAGCGGTTAGTGTGAGGACCACCACCTCAAAAATCAAGAAAGTACTGTGCTTCAGCCTTTCCAAACGGTTGTACATGGCTTATTTGTAGCAGATCCAAAGTGCAATTTATATTTGAGCATGGTCGTGAGAAAGTGCATTAAAAGTTCACGATCCTGTCCAAAGTTCATCATAATTATGACATCAAAACTCGGCGAGTGATCTGAATCATGCAACCCTGTAACCCGGACTCGGCCGAGTTGAAATGTCTGATGCACCGGGTCAATGAGTAAAAACAATCTATCTATTTTTTATTAGAATAATGTGGAAAGTATCAAATATCCGCTTGATGAAATTGAATGAATATATTTCTTTGGATAGGGATCTGCTGCCAACAAATTGCTCCCGATGATGACATTATTGAGACTGGTACTATCATTGGGAGATGTTCCCAATACACGTCAGGGATGTACTGTGGGGTGGAAATGGGAACTCTTTTTTTGGAGACTTTCATACATTATTTGAATGGTTTATATCAATTAAAAACTTGATAAATTACATGGATGACTGGGATTATTAATTCACTAATGAAACCACCTTGATGGCCTATATCTTTGAGTGCATCATTTGGATAATTGTGATCGGTTGATTAATTTTATGGTAACATTTGCCTCTGTATTAACATAATATATCTAGGCTCGAGCCTGAGCTCGGCCCGACCAATGGGCCTAGATCTTGAGCCCAAGCCCAACCCTTATATAAAGCCCAAAGCCTAGGCCTGAGTCCGGCTAGAAAATTGGAAAAAGATTTTTTTTCCTTTTTTTATTCAATAAAAACTATTTTATTTATATTAAAAGACCTCAAAACTTAAAAAATAATGAAAGATCTCACTATTACTTGAAAAAAGATAAGAATAATAAAGAAAAAAATATTATATATATATTTATTATATAAAATATATTTTTATTATATAAATGCATTATCAAGTCGGGCTCAGGCTCGAGTTGGGCTTTATTGAGAAAGCCTGAGCCTGAGCCTGTGGGCTTGATGTCTTGTCCAAGCCCGACTTGGATCGAGCCAGGCCAGGCCAGCCCGTTGGGCTATCCGGCCCATAAATAGGTATAGTGTCAAGTTAGTACCCAAACTTTCAAACGTGTCACTGTAGTACCTAAACTTTCAAAAAGTGTCAAGTTGGTCCTTACCGTTAACCGACCGTCAATTATCTATTGAAAATGTCAAAACTACCATTCAAAAGAAAACACTGTTCACTGTCTTCTACCTTGAGATTGAACTGATTATCTTCAAAGAAAAAGAGAGAAAAAACATGAAATATGATAAAGAAAAACAATAACCGAAAGAAAAGAAGTAACTAAACAAGAATGTGCTTTAGATCAGCTATAGCAGAAATGGATTGGTTTCAAAGATTACCTAGAGACTAGTCTGGCAGAAACAACTGAATCTGAGCTTCTAACCATCGCCTAGTTGCCAATTATCCTGGGTTGAAATTTAACTTGGGTTTGAAACAATGCAATAAGGGATTCCCTCATCTTAGACAACACTTTGAACCTTTCAAACAATGTTACCGACAACTAACGAAGGAGATTCTGAGACCAAGACCGCCGATGGAGAAATTTAAAGCAAAGAGTATCATTTCTGAAGCCTACTTGAGGCAAGTCTTCATGGGGTGAAGAAAACCCAAGTGGACGATCAAGTTTAGGGGAGGATGATCAATTGGGATAATGTGCAACCGTGGAGATGAAAGTTGTTGCCGCAGTGAACAGATGGAGTTCAATTGTTGACAAGCATTGTTGAGATCAAGAGTGATGAGAATGAGCAATACCTTGGGTGTGAATCACATCCAAAGTCAAGGAACTTGAGCCACCACTGCTATTTCCCGCTCTATTCAATGGAATAGGAGTGTGGAAACAAGGGATTGCTGATGTGTTAGAGGAGCCACAATACTGAAATCGCTCGATATGGGTTATGGCTGGGAGAAAGCAGATCGCTGCTGCTGTGAGTTGTAGCAGCGATCGGGAAGAAACAGAGAGGGTGAAACTCTTACCAAACTGGAAAGAGTACAAATACAAATATGTAGAGTGTAAAACTTTGAATTTTGTATAATTTTGTATGTATTTGCACTCTATAAATTTATATTTGTAATTTAAGTTCAATTTGGAAGGTGTGCAATTACAGGTTTAGAAATGCAAAATACAAGACTTTGTGCTATGTATGTATATTTGAACTCTTTCCAAACTGAGCCTCTATAATGTAGATTTAAAAAAAACAAAACAAAAACATGGTTTTAACTTTGAGAAGCAAAAACAAGTTGGTTTTATTTAAAACAATTTGATGTTTTTGAACAATCAAAATGATGGTTTTTTAAAACAAAAACAAATTTTGGAGAACATATATTTATATGAATTATGAAAGATGATGAGAAATCATCGGATGAAAAGATGTTTTTCAAATTTTTTATTTCAGTAATCACTTTGTTTTCAATTGAGATGGTTTTGATTTACTTCTGGAACTCACAACCAGAATTTCAATGTAGAATGTGGGTTTCTCGCTACCCCATATGGGACTTATGGTATCAGTCATTACAAAAATGCTCCTAGCTATTTTCCAAGGCTGTCAATGGGGATGTCTTCTGCATCTCTTTTCAATGTGGGTGTCTCCCCAAAACATCCATCAGAAGCTTACAGGCCACTTGATATCAGCTGAAATTATCTAATTGAATGACTTATTGCCTCAACAACTTGTTCATAAGGCTTAGTTTGGAAAGCGTACAAATACAAATATCCACAGTGCAAATGCATATAAAATAATATAAAATATAGAGTTTTGCATTTTGTATATTTATATTTGTATTCCGTTCAAATTGAGCCTAAGTTTAGGAAAAATATAAATACAAATATATACAGTGCAAATACAGGTTTATAAATATAAAATACATTTTTTACTGAAGTCTCAGTTCGGAAAGAGCACAAATACAAATACGTACAGTGCAAAGCGTTGTATTTTATATTTTTAAACCTGTATTGCACTGTACATATTTGTATTTGTACTCTTTCCAAACTGAGCCCGATGTAAAATTTGGCAAGAGTGCAAATACAAATATGTACAGTACAAATAGAAGGTTTAGATATACGGAATGTATGGTTTTGCACTGAATCTATTTGTATTTGCACTCTTCCCAAGTGAAGCCTAAGGCTGTGTTTGGTTGGAATGCAATTCTATTTGTACTAGTACAAATGCATGGGAATGCAAATGAAAAAAAAATGCAACTCATTTAATTTTATTATGAGTTTTACTTTATTCTGTTTCGTGTCTTAATTTACTTCATTTGTAATGCAATGAAACAAAATAAACTAAAATTTGAAATAAAAATAGATCAGAATTTATATTCAAATCATTTGCACTGCCACAGTTTCACATCAATTTACATTTATTTGCATTGCAACCAAACACAGCCTAAAAGACAAATAAATAAACTATTCACTCATCCTGTGTGTTCACTGAGAGGGTATTCGACAATATGGTTAGTTTTGCTTTTAGAAAACAAACACCCCTTAATGTGCCTAGAGGCTGGCACGGCACAGCCTCGTTGTAGTTTATTTTCAATTTATATTATAATATAATATTATATATATTTTTCTATTTTCAATTTATATTATAATATAATATTATATATATTTTTCTATTTTCAATTTATATTATAATATAATATTATATATATTTTTCTATTTTCAATTTTATTATACTATTTTATTCCAATCTCATTGTAGTTTTTTTTTTCAATTCCATTTTACTATTTAATATATGAACAATCGTATATATTAAAATTTATATAAAATAAAATTTTAAGATTTTTTCAATTTATTCTTTATCTTGTTAATTTTTTTCTTAAAAAAGAAAAGTTGTGTTGACCCGTGGCCCAGCATGGACCCAGGGCCATGACGGGCTCCCCTCTTTGCACATTTATGCCAAGTAGGCATGGCCCGCTACAGTTCGAGCAGCCCGAAAAAGTGGGCGAAGGAGGCATGGCTACATGGAGGCTGGATCAGGTATAAATACTTGGAGCTGTAAAATGGGTCGCCCGCACTCAGTAGAAAAAACTGTCCAACCTAGATGGCCAAAATGGCTGACGTGGTAAGACGAGGTGTACTTAATTAACCGTATGACATGTCATTGAAGTGAGTGAACCCCACACGTGACGTGGAGCCTCTTTATTCCGGCAATAAGCCTAGGGCTAAAACCTAGGTAAAACAAAAGTGAATTCCAATGAGAAAATGCCATTGAAGGGACCAAGAATATGGAAAGTTCAGAATCTCACTTTATGACCTTTAAGCTGCATAGTTAGTTACCAAGATGATCGCACAAAAGGACTGGATCTTCTTGTAAGGCTGCGTTTGAAAGCTATGCAAATAGAGTGTAAATCTTGGTTCAGGGTAAATTTGTATTTTGGTTCATTTTTTGCGTGTATTTGATAATATTACATTTATATATTAATAAATGACATAAAACACATTTTCCAATGCATATTTACATTGATAATAAGATGTAAAAATACATCAATAAAAAATAAATAAATTTGCATTCAAGTGGGCTTTTGATAAAAAAAATGCATATGCTTTATTTGAAATTGTGTTTGCATCCATTACAGCTAAAAGCATATTTGATAAAAAGGTAAATTTGTGGGTGCAAAACTAATCTAACTTTGCAATTTATATGGATCGTACATATTTGTATTGTTTCTAAATACAGCCTAAGCAAAAATACTGTAACTCTTCTTTGCACATTATTTTTCTCAGCTGGCCCTTCGCTCTCCGGGACAAAATTAAAGAGTAGTTAACTTGGGACATTATTAGTAAGTTAGAAAGGACTGCAACTTGGGTTTGGCCAACCTAACCCTAATCCAACAACTCAGGGGGGAAATGGCTGCAGGTTAAAAATTGGGTTAGAGTTTATGTCTTGAGCAACATCAACCAAAATCCCATGTGTGCACATATATCAATACATGCATATGTATGTATGTATGTATGAGACTGTGTTCCTCTGAAGTTGAACACAACTTAGAGAGATAACTAACAAATTATCACATGGGTGTTCTGAGTTGTAAACACATAAAGATTAGGTGGCCAATATGTCCTGATATTATTGTATGGCCACAAGTTTGTCCATGACGTTTGTTGCAATAGTGCCACCACCCTACTTTATTTTTTTATAGGTTAACTCTGGGCCAGGTGCTGTATTCTAGACCTAATTAGTGGGTCAGTGGGGTTAGTGACAAGATGTACATGGAGCCCCATTGGCATGCAGTGTAAAAAATTTATCTTCCATCATTTAAATCTATACAAACATTCTCAATACGAAGGATGCCTTACGATCATTGACACCGACATTGAGTGGATTGTCATGACCTTGGAATTTTCCTCATGGCAGCATAACTGGGGTTCAAAATAGTTCATTTGCTTTCCATTGTGTATGTTTGTCAGTTGGCATCCTACCTTTTGAAAACCTGTGGAAAGATGTTTTTCTTAGTGGTGTGAATGCCAGATCTTTTGTGCATCCCCTATACTCCAATACCACTAACTGAGATCACATTTGCACCCCGCATGCACATCTCAGTGTGCATTGGAAGCATTTTTCAAAGTTATCAGTGGGAGATGTTCTCCATACACAGTTGGGATATGCTGTAAGGCATTTGTGGGACGCTTGTATGAGGCGCAGATGTGAATTCCCACTGACTTGCTAATCAAGTCTAGCATATAAAATCTCGCCCTTATAGGGGCTTAAGTATGCATTTGAAGTAAACCCTTTTCTTTAATCACTCTTTGGATTAAAGAAGAAAAGGAAAATTTAAAGGCTGATATAACCCAAGGACAGTTGCAACACAATGTGAGCATGGAACTGATGTTGATGGGAGAGTGAAGACATGACTCAATCAGAGGATGTCCCTATGGGTGGTTTTATTTGAATTGGCCACACATATGGTAGAACTAAGACAGAACATGTATATGTTGTTATTTTTCTTGATAATGTATCATATATATATATATTTTATTCACCTCACAACTCTACATTCTCCCTTCTAAAACTAATTATACACAAAAAAGGGTAGATGTGAGAACATTTTATGGGTAGCAAATCCGAAGTGTAGGGTTTATTATGAGACAGGATTTGTTCCTCACACAGGGTGCCTTACACCGACTTTACAGACACATCCTACCATGTATTGGGAACATCTATACGTTAGTATTCACAGGAAAAGTTCTCAATGCATGTGCCTGTAATAATTGGCACTCAACCTCACTGATTTGCCGTGGCCGATGACCCAGTAGTTGAGATGAACACTTGGCACCCATTCAAATAGGAGGTGCATGATCAGAGTTCAGATCTGTGCCCCACAACGTCCCACAGTGCATCCCTGCCTTGTATTTGGAACATCTTCCGATGATGACATCATCGGGTCTGGTATTATCATCGGGAGATGTTCCAAATACAAGATGAGAATGCACTGTGGGACATTGTGGAACGCAAATGTGAACTCGCATGATCAAACCCATGGAACCACAAGCTCTTTTGTGGTATGGCCAGCTGGCCTCTATGCACCCCTAACCCCTGAAGGGCCAAAATACATGGAAGCTGAATAAGCAAAGTTCTTAAAAAGGTGTCTACACAAACCTCATGCATGCTTGCGCGTGCAAGAATCATGCTCAAGAATGTCAACATAGGGAAAAGTTAATGGGCCCACATCTGTCGCATATAGAGAGAGAGAGGTGGCAAAATCCATGGAATTGATCTTTTTTCTGGCCCACATCTTCAGAACTTGCTATATCGCTTTCTTTGTTACTTGTTAAAGAATTTATGTTCTTAAGCGATTGAGATCTCAATTTTATGATAAAAATCTTATTAGCAAATTAAAGCTTCAGAACGGTACCAGGATGGCTGGAGACAGTGAGCACCCACTAAGCTTCTTAATTCTACAAGCTAGCCTAATTATCAATTTATCACTTCCTTTCTTTGTTGTTTTTGTTTTCTGTTTCTATTTTGGGATATAGAGTAATAACAGTTTTCCCACTTGAGGGCTAAGTAGATAAGTAATCTAAATAAGGGTTTCAATTAACTATGTTGCGGAAAGACATAGTATTGGTTTTGAAAATCAGATCGGATTGGACAGTCGGATCACTCGACCTTAGAATCGTTTAGGCAATTGGTTCTTTTTCACCCTAAAATTATTCCTGGGCCAAAAACTGTTGATTTGGTCAATGACCCACTCATTTGAGCAATTGAATCATTGACCTACACAATAGTTTTAGGCCATTTTTATATTTTAATTATTGCTCTTAATTTTTTATTTTTTAAATCAGAACAAGCCATCTGTTCAAACTGGATGGTCGGACCATTTAACCCAAAAACCAATGGCCAAAACAGCTATGTATCCAATCCGGTTTTAAAAACCTTGTCTCTTCCAATTTTCCCCTAAACAATTTCTAAAGATAAAGTTAGGCCCAGTGAAAAACCTTGTATCTTCTAATCCGGTTTTAAAAACCTTTTCATGGACCGGTTCTAAAAGATGGCCCAAATTGACCTGCATTAATTGATTTTACCTATCTGCGGGCGTGTGAGTTTATATATATATTAAGGTGGGGGTTCAGTTGATGATTCCATAAAAAAAGGTGGTATGGTTAAGAGAATGTTCTAATTTTTTAAATGATAATACTCTTTTTTTTTAACCATTGGCTGTTTTGTTTATGGTTCACTTTTTGGGAGTGATGAATATGTGAATATTAATTATGTGATTCAGGTCTACACTTTGTAGCGGGTGTTGTGTAGGAGACATCTATTTATCAAAAGGATAAATCATTTTAATTATTTCTAGTATTCACAAAATTGATAAATTGTATCTTTACTGTTTAGATATTATCTTATAGTACCCTTAAGTTCTCTGACAATTGACATTGCCATTAAGTGCTAACGGAATAAAATAAAGTTTTGAATTTATCCTCCACTATTCCTCAAATTTCATCCCCTATTTCACCATCCACCTCTACTCTCTCTCCATTCCCATACCTCCCCCTCCACCTCTGGTCTCTCTCTCTCCTTCGTTTTCTGTTCTCAAACCTCCCCTCTGCCTCTAAAATAATTGTGGGGATCCTTGTGGATAGAGCTGCAATGAATAATCCCCATATGTCGGATTGTTTGGGGACTTTAAAGATCAACCTCACGCTACTTTCTAGCATTGATTTGGTGGGATCATTAGCAATCATGAAACAGGGGCGATAGCCATTGACGAATGGCTCCCTCCCTCTCTTTTTCTCTTCCTCCGCTCCATTCTCTCTCTCCCTTTCGTCCCCTTTGTTCTCTCTTTCTCTCTCTCTTCCCATTCCCTCTCACCCATATTTCATCACTGTCGCTGCTAGAAAGCGGAAGAAGAGAGAAAGAGAGGGAGGGAGCCATTCGCCATTGGCTGTCGTCGCCTGCGACGGCTGTGCCGAGAGGGAGAGAGAATGAAGGGCTCGTTGCAAGCATAGCCGCTGTTCTCTCTCTCTCTCTCTCTCTTGGCACAACCGTCGCAGGTGACGACAACCACTGGTGAATGGCTCCCTCCCTCTCTTTCTCTCTTCCTCCGCTTTGTTCTCTCTCTCTCTCTCTCCCCCCATTCCCTCTCGCCCCTATTTCATCATTGCCGCTGCTGCAGCAGTGGTGGATCCCTCCACACACTTGGATAAAGATGGCCAAGTTTTCTTCTCTTTCTCCTTCTTCCTCTACTTCTCCTTCCTCCATCTTCATCTTTGTTCATTGTCTTCTTGACGGTGAACAGAGAACTACCACCGGCATCATCGTCTTCGAAAAATGTCTATTGCACAGAGAGAGAGAGAGAGGCCAATTTTGGGTTGGCGAGAAGGAAAGAGGGTCAACTCTAGCACTGGAAACTGTGTGGCCACCGTTGCCTGTGATGATGATACCAAAATCACCACCACCGCTGCAACTTCCAACAACAACAAGAAATAATAAGGGTATTTTAGGAATTTTAAAATAATTACCACTCACGTGATATCATATGTGAACAGAATGTGATGAAAAATTAACGGCAATGGAGGTTTTAGACAATTGTCAAAAAAGTTAAGGATACCGCAAGACAATATCTAAACAGTAAGGGTATAGTTTGTTAATTTCGTAAACGGTAAAAATAATTTAAGAGATTTACCCTTATCAAAATCATTTTTTTCAAGAGTTGGTTATTTTGAGGTTTTTATTAAAAAATTATCTCAACAGTCTTCGGGTGGTGCTGTCAATGGGCTGCAGGGTCTGACGGATATTGAAAATTAATATTCGAATTCGAATCCGATTAAATATTCGAATATTCGATTCAATTCGAATTCGACTAATTAATTATTTTAGGTAATTAATAAATATAAAATAAATATTTTATTTATATAATTTAATTATTATATAAAACATATAAAAATTTTATATATTATATATAAGAATTAAATAATCAGTCGAATTCGGATATTTATCGAATCAAATTAAGCCATATCCAAATTCAAATCCAATTAGCTATTCAGTATGAATAGGATATCCGAATTTGACCGATTAAATATTCGAATTATCCGAATTTGATTCGATTATAGTGAATCTCGAATTCAAAATCAAATTTTCGAATACCATTGACACTCCTAATCCCGAATGTAACCAACCGGCCCCATAATGAACTGTAAGACACTCAAACAAAATATTTTAATATTTTCTCTTGACAACTCCATCGTACCCAAATCCATCTTTCTCTCTCTGTCTCTTTGTTAATATGACAAAGTAAGAACAAAATCAATATATAGGACTAAGTCGCCGGTTCTTTTGATAACATAGAATGTAAAAGTTTACAACTTTGTGTACATGTATATGGCTTCAAAATACACACACATGTATATAAAAAAACAATTCAGTAAGAGCATTAATTAAATCACCATTCCACTACTCTCAGCGTTGGAAAGACTTCAATTTTAAAAAGCTAATCAAGACATGAAATCATCACTTGAGGCCTTTATTTTTTTCTGACTACACACATGCATGTCTATATTTTACAATATTATACACCATCAAGGTGCCATATGAGCATTTCAAGGAGAATTAGGTCTCAATGCTTGTACTTTGATTTAAATTATTGGAAATGGGAAAGTTTATATAGACATAAGGACCACTTAAAACACCTTTAAGTCCGGAAGTGGTAATACCTCTTTGAAGGAGAGCCACTTGCACACAACCCGATGCAAAGGATGGTACAAACATATTTATTTGAATATGCCCAACCAAAAATTATATTAATTTGGAAAGTTGGCATTTATGCATCAAAATGAATGGCATTTCAACTTTTATGTTTCTGCCTTGAATTTTTTTAAGTTCAAAAAAACCTGAATACAAAATTTCATAGTGGTTTTTGGTGAAAGCGTAGAGCCCAACAATGGTATAGAGTCCATCCGTATTTAGTTTATTGATGCGACCCGAATACGATATTTATGTAGTTTGTGGATATATTTCTAGTTTATGATTCTTTTGGCTTGAGAGAAGTCTGAGTTTGAGAGTTTGGGTGTAATGGGGTTTAGGGTTAATTTCTGTGAAAGAGGTTGTGCATAACTGCATATATATTTTCCATTGCTAATTTCTATAGTGGATTTGGATTTCTGCTCCTCCACCCGTGGATTTGAGTTATCAGTTGAACGGCTAGGGCTAATTGGGCTAAAGAGTGAACAAGCCCAAATGGCATTCTTATTAACTTGTAAAACTGAGATGAAATAAAAAAAGAAATATTGTAATTGCCACAGAGAAAGAGCACTCCTTATTATCTTGCTGAGATTGTCCTCCGCTTCACCTTTGAGAATTATCTTGCTGAGATTAAGACACTCCTTATTACAAACTGGAGACCTTCAAAGGAACGTCTTGATGAATCCTTCGTTTTTCATGATAGACTTGCTTCCATTTCTCAAATTCAACAAATTAACAATATTTTCTCGAAGTTATACATTGGAGCATACAAAATATATTCATTAATAAATACCCTTTAAAAACCTTTGAATTAATCTTTTCATCATTTTCTGCAAAACATATCAATCCCATTGACAGACAAAAGATTCAAATAGTCCTCCTGAATTAAGTGAGTCCCAGTCTGGATCAGATCATGGTTAATTGGGTGTGATGGGTTATATGACTGTTAAAGAATGATAGGTTTATGTCTCATGGAAATTATCTTTATTAAGCCATTTTGTTCATGATATATATAAAATATGAAAGCCATTTTCAGTTCATTTTATTAATTATATATATATATATATATAATATTTTGATTATTTCCATTTTAATTTATTAATTTGTATAATATTCAAATCCAATTTCCAATTTGATTCATTTGTGGCCCTAAATACCTCACACAACTGGGTACTTGTGTTAATTATTTGATATTCTGGGAAGGTCTAGTATCAAGATTTTCAGGCTCGTTTTGGTTGCAGTGCAAATTTCATTTGCATTAGTTAACATAAATTAAAATGCAAATAGGCTGAATGTAAATTCGGGTCAACTTTTGCTTCAGCTTATTTGTTTGAGAGAAGTATGATGATATCATCCCCACGTTATTTGTAAGAGAATGGAGGTAGGGAGGGTTATTTATTTAGGGATTGAGGTAGGAAGCTAGATGAAGTTGTCCCACTTTATATGAGTGGGATGTGGTGCGAATTTTGCATTAATTTTTCAGATGCAAATTTTACACTGTCAACAAATACACGCACAAAAAAAAAAAATACAATACAAAGTTTGTATCAGATAAAAGCCAAATCATAATTACAAACAGATGCAAAACTGAACCAGGTGCAAAGTTTGTATCTGATTCAAAAGAGCCTCAAGGTTTTCTAATTTCCTTTTCTAACCCAATTTCAATTCGTTTCTTCTACTGAACCAATCCTACCTCACGAAGTAGCCAAGCAACAATGAGAGAAGCTTTCCCACCCAAACTTGAAAAGAAGATCAACCGTCTGATTACATGATAAACACCAATTATTAAGTAGAGGTTATTGTCCCCAGATGCAGTTTGCAATCGAAAATTTTTCTAGAAATAATCTTCTATTCTTCTTCAAGGAGAAAGAAATAGATCATGCGTTATGTTTAATTCATGAAACCCTACCTGAGATCAGTATTTCATCGAACTTAAGACAAAACTTCAAGCACAAAAATAAAAACCCAGATGGCCAAATTAAGTCGAATATTACAGAAACTTAAAACACAGTAAGAGCAGTGTACCTTGATCGCCATGGGATTGCAGTACTTCTCTTGAACAGACAAATTAAAAAGAATATATATGAACACTTACCCACAGCAGTTGATCATGGGAGATGACAAATCCATCATCAAGACCGTTCTCACCTCAGAAGCCGATCAGAGGTTCCCCAAAGAGAGAAAAGAGAAGAATTAGGAGCTCCCTTCAGTCCAAAACAAGGGATCAAAGTAAGGATACACTGTTTTGGGCTGGAAGGAGCTTCCATTTCTGCAATTTTCTCGTTTCCATAAGCTTACATGAAAGAAGAACTAGAGACTGTAGAGGGTAACAGAAGCACAAAAAGACATGAATCCAAAGAAAGGAGCATGGCTGGTGCTGGAGCAAGAGAGCTGTTTCTTCACTCTTTTAACTCTCTTACATTCTTTCTTTGCATTTCATGTGGATCGAGCTAGTAGCCATTTATAGAATGTGGGCTCAACATCGATGGAGCATTGCTCTTCATGACTTGGCTCAAGCTCTAAATCTCTATAAGGCCTAGGCTAAAGCAAATCAAGCCTGTGTTTGGCACAGATTTGGTACCACTTACATTAATAAATCCTGGTTGTTAGCAGAAATTATGGAATCACCTATAGGCCACGTGGCGTGTTCCAACACGTCTTGTAATGGTCGGACGACACTTGGCATTCGCCGCATGTTTCACGAAATGCTGACTTGATGGTGAAGAAAGTGAAGGTTATAATAATAAAAATAATAATCAAAGGGGCAATCTTAAAGATTAAACCCAATATCTTAATCATCAAAATATTACCAAAACCACTAATCATTCAATATGAGCTAGGTGATTGTTGGCTTGATAACATCCCTCCATGCTCAATTCTAGATCATGACCAGAAAGAAAAAGAAAATATTTAATGCCATTTCCATTTCTATCAAAGTATAGGAAGATTAGATTTTGATAATATAAGCTGTACTTACCAATAGAGTTTATGTTTCTCTTCTTTAGTAGTGGTCCCTAAAGTCAGTCATCAACAACTCCCCAAAATTTTCTTTTAGCCTACAAGGCCTGTGTTGTCTCTTTCCTCCATACTAGGAAGCCCTAACCCTCTTTGACAAAAGAGTCTATTTCCTTAGTTTCCTATATTAGATGTATGCTCTATGGAGGTATGAAAATGGGTTTGCTTTTTCATCATGCTTCCTTTATATGTCCACAGTGATAGTGATTCACCCCTCTTCCTCTCCTTTATGGCTTCCATGAATCTGATTCCTTGTTCTCTCTGGGCTTTGGATTTGATCTCTAGTGCAGTAAATAGTGAAAGAATCGAGCAATATATCTATCTACTAAGTATCATGCAATTATAGGGTAGAAATGGGTCGGAATAGACAATGATGTTGAGGCCATTGGAGAACTAGTCCAGCCCATTCAGATGGGTTTGCGGGTTTGACAAGGAATCATCAATTGTGTTAAATAATGATAAATAAAATATTTATGAATCAGCCTAGATATGTAGGACAGTGATGCCATAACTACAGAATATGATGAAGGATTAATAATCCATCCAGCCACCGCATTTGTTGTCGATGAGATGATGGGGTTCTGACGATGAAGCCACAGACAGAGAGGCCGGGCCAACACCCATCAGCTTGGACTCTTATTATATTTTTAAAGATTTAATATGCAGTCCAAGCCCAATAGATTGGGCCTTAGATCGTGTTCAGGTGGCCTGGCCCATTGGGAAGTTTTTTTAAAATTTAACAACTGATGTATAAAGAGTTAAAGAGAATTTGGGAAGGCCTTTGTTATTCTTGTGTCTCTCCCCTTCAGAGCAATTGTCCTCTTGTTGTTTGTTTCCTTCACAAAAATGAGGAAAATCTGGGTAACAAGAAAGCTTTAAAAACTCTATGACAAATAAAGTTATTCATCCTTTGCCAAAATCATCAATTCCGGTTGTAGCAAGGCTTTCGTTAGGCCCCACTTTTATTCTTTGGTTTTGAGAGAGAGAGAGACCTATATTTGGGTATTCTTGGGGGTTGTGACAGATAGGTACCATAAACTTTCAAATGCAACATTTGAATACCATGAATTCCCAGAAAATACACCATAGTTTATTTTGAAATCCTTATATTTCTTCTTAGATTGAATACCATGAATTCCCAGAAAATACACCTTAGTTTATTTTGAAATCCTTATATTTCTTCTTAGATCCATTCTTAGGCCAGAATTGCAGATTTGCAGCAAACGCGGATTAATTAGCAAAGAAGAAAAGGGTTTCATTTTCAAGTTTGATTTTTCTTACTTTCGAAATTGTATTGCCCTTTCTCATCTTATGAAACCATAGTTCAAAGATCTTCATTCTCAAGTTCTTATTTTTGAATCCTTATATTTTTTCAGATTTCATTATCAGGTTTTATTGTTCTAAGATCATTCTCGGATAAAACAAAGGTGTCATTTAACCAGGGTTGTTTTGGTCGTTTTCATTTTTTGTTTCAACAATTCAATATATAAGTAAAAAGTAAAAAGTAAAAAGTAAAAATATAAATTGACATGAAAAAATCAAATTTTACTTTTACAACCTGCATCATTTAAATAATTTTACCACACACCGTAACCTAGATTAACAGCACTGGACTAAGGCATCCATTTATGAGAGTTCTGAGTGTTAAGTGTCGCATTTGAAAGTTTGGAATACCTATCTGTCACTACCCACCAAGTATACCCTATTTTCTTAGATCCGACTCTACCCTACATATAATGCATACCTAAACCTAGGAGACTATCTATGCTCAGGGCAGAGGACCAATATTTGAGCAGTGGGATCCACATGACAAGCCATGTGATTCATATCTAGAGGACCAGGGCCTATTATCAGATGCGTCTCCCTCACCTACCTATAAATCTTGTTAATATATGACAGATGGCAAGTTATGGGCCCCAACCAAAACTTTTACCCAGTAAACCAGATAGTGAAGTATACAGATTAAAGGCAATCTTGTAATACAAAATTTCCTTTCTTAAAGTTATGTGAAATCTTTAAACCTTGTATAGATTTTCCTATCTTTCCTTTCCTTTCCCTGGGTCAGGGTAGACCTGGTCCGATTGTAAGTACTTGATGTGATTTGTGTATAATTTAGTGCTCAAAATGCTGTCCAAACCCTGATAATGAATGATCAATTTACTAGTCTCCTTAACATATAACCAAGATATCTATCAGAACCCTTCTACATGGTTGAGACCTATGTGTTTGTGTAATTGTGTGTGAGAGATGTCTACGTCAAGCAATGCAACTCCCATCCATATTGAATTGATGGGAATGGAGATGAAAGATGATGTACCCTTGATTCTCGGCACTGTGAGGTCACCATAGTGTCACGGTGTACTTGGTATATAAATTCCTCAAAATCCAGTTCAATATTGTTCTTATTCTATGTGTTGTGAGCTCTCAATCTCAACCATCTTGCACACATCTGATTAGTTTTTTAAATTTTCGCCAGCTACTCGCAAAGCTTGTTCAAATGAGCGCCTCATTCATGCAGTCCACCCGATTTTAGATGGAATGTCTGTTTGTTGAAACTTTCTTGTCATTCTCCATTTGTCCCTGTTAGAGACAAAAAGCATAATAAAGCAATAAATTATGTCTCTATATCATGACACTGACATATCAGTTTCTCTTCTCAGATGGGGATATCTCAACCATTTCCAGAACCTACTCTGGTCTGGTTCTTCCAACAGATCACCCAAGGAACGGGCCCTTGGAGGCTTGGGTTAACTTGGGGACTGCATCTCCATGAGAGACGTATTGGGCTGGTTAACCAGCACTTGATCGTATGACCCACAGTTTTTTTCTCAGTTGACATTATCTAGGTTGGGGCTAAATGAGGCTAGCCTGCTTGTTGAGTTCATTTTTCACCCTTTCAGGACAATCAAGGGATGGACAGAGACAAAAACTCTAGTGGGGCATCCAGAAAAAACAGACAGTGGAGGGGAAGCTTCCACGTATGCTTGTCAGTTTAGAAGCTCATTCAGTGAGACAAAAATGCTGTGGATCAATCAGTCTCCCCCACAGACCTATTATCTCAAGTAGGGTTGCAGGGAACAACAACTACCAGATCTCTCTCAAGCACAACCCCACCACTTTATTAATCCTTGATCAGAGGCAAAAACACATGGTTGCTTCTTTAAATTATTCAACCACCCAAATCGACCAGCATTACATTATTGAGTCTCCCTTGTGCTCATGATTCCAAGAAAGAGAATATATATTATGTAAATAGAGCCAAACCCATGAAAGGGTCACCTAGAGATGGACACCCATGAGAGGCAGAGAAGAGGATCCTTGGGTTCCCATGACTCTGGTGCTGGAATTCAGAGCCGGAGGCCTGAACCTGAAGTAGCTATCAAGCCAAGCAAAGCTCTTTCTCGGCTGAGCTGGGGTTTAAGAAGGTCCTTGACCCATTGTGACATCAAATACACTGGACCTGGGCGAGGACAAACAGAGGCAGAGGCAGGGGATCTGGTGGAGGCAAGGAAGTCAGTGTCCCATGTGGAAACAAACATATCATCAGTGGCTGCTTTCTTGCAGGTGAAGGTTCTGGCTGTTGACATGCCGGCACCCATGCAGGTACATGCCTTCCGGTGTGCTCGGCGAACCTTCGACAGCTTAGATAAGTTCAGTGCTAAACACATGGCTTACAACATGAAGAAGGTAGCCAATCCACTTCATAAATTTCTTCTCTTCATGTCTCCATAATCAGAATTTCATGATGGATGTTTGTTTGCCTATGATCAAGAAACAAAGTATGGCAACATTGGAATTCCTAAAAAACAAGCTACCAATAGCCTAGACAAGCAACCTTCTGTAAAATTGAACTTCTTCCCTTTTCCTTTGGATTGTTCTTGCATAATTCAATTTTTTTCTTGCTTAAGTATGACAAGAATTGTCTAGCAGCCATGGCTAGACCTTATACCTATATTATTATATATCCAACAATTAGGAGTGAAACTCTGAAACCTGTGGCCTCCCCCCTTGCATTTTGTTGTGTATATAGGGAATGGATCCAATCCTATCTAAGAGACCTCATTGACCTAAATTGGATTCTTTTACATTATCATATACCCATCACACCTCTAGATCAGCTCCATAGATTCCATTGTATGTCAGCATCAATTAGGTTCTAGTTATCATCAATCAAATGTTCAATCTTTCTTCTCTTATATCAAAGAGGGTAGTTGATGAATACATCTTTCATTGCAGGAGTTTGACAGGGTATATGGACCTGCATGGCATTGCATTGTTGGCTCAAGCTTTGGATCATTTGTTACACACACAACGGGTTGTTTCCTTCACTTCTCAATGGAAAAATTGTTTATCTTGCTGTATAGGACTAAGGTTCAGAGGGCAACAGTTTGATTAGGAAGATTTTCTTTTCTTGGGTTTGTAGTTTTGTACATGACATAGCATAATAAAGGGGCCCCATGTGTTGATTGGAAGATTCCTTGTAAAATTGGCGTTTTGAGGGTTTCAAACTAATCAGTGTTGCAAATTATTTAAAACTAAGTTAGGGTTCATGGAACTTACACTCTAGGGCCCCATTCTTTCTTCAAGTTTTCTGGTTCAATCAATCAGTGACTAATAAGTAAACGTTGTTTGTCCCCCCCGCCCCCAAGTTTCTTTTAGATCTTGCTCCAAAGGATAACCAGTTAGTTTCTTCCTTGGTTGGTGAGTTTCAAGAAGTGCTTTTATGATAGCTCACTAATTTGCTATCACAAAAAAAAAAAAAAAAACATTTCAACACCCTCCCAACCAATATGATCGGCACGGCACAGTGTCGAATCATGTTGGGAGAAGGAACATCATTTGTTGGGAGGTGATCCCAACTCCGATGCATGACATATTACCATGGATGTGGGGTAAAAGAATAATTTTAACCAATATTCTTTTAGTTAAAAAAATTAAAAAAGAAAAAAGACAAGCGAGGTGACCAAGTGTGATAACATGTCATGCATAGAAAGCTCGCAAACAGCCCAGACTGTTTTGTCTAAATAGCCGAGCCTTTGTCTGCTTATATGTGCATTTCCTCATATCAACCAATGAGGAGAAATGCTTGACTGTTTGGAACAAACATTATTTTGAAACTTCCTGATTCCATTTAATTCTTTATTTATCTTTTTAATTAAAAGAATATTGATTGCAATTGCCCTCTTACCCCACAGTTATATATTGCTATCGTGTCATGTGCAGAAAGCTTCAAAACAGCCTATGCTCTTTTTCCCTAACAGCCTAACTTATCCCCATCAATGAGATGATCCCACACCAAAAGAGTAACCCATGTTAAATCAAGAATATAACTTTATAGTAGGCAAAATAATAGCACCCAATTTGTTTCTTGTTCAAGACTATGTCTTGTTCTTAATTTGATATGGAGCACCCTTTGATGTGTTATTATATGGATCATATTAAAACGTATTGGAATAAATCTTTGTTGACAAGAGATTGGGATTTGGCCCAAACATTTTATTATGTCATTTGGGCTTTTTTCAGTTGAGCTTAAATTGTCCGAGTGGTGGCTCGGTTGGTATGTAAATTGGATAGTCCCAGAATAAATGTGGTTTTGAGCTCTACTATCGTCTCTCACCACCATTTAGAGAGAATTTAAATCAGCCCTCTCAAGAGATTGCCCTCCAAAACGTCCCACAGAACATCCTGATGATAATATTAAAACTGATGATGTCATCATCGGGAGATATTTCCAATACACGGCAGAGATGTGCTGTGGGATGTTGTGGGGGGTTGATTTGATCTCATTTGGAGAGGAGTTATATTAAATAGTTGCTGAAAAGAGTGCTGTACTATGTCAAGGAAAAAAAATGATTTAGAGCTCCTTTTGGAGCACAAGGTGTGAGCTTCAATACAAAAGAAAAAAAATTGTCTTCCCACATAACTCACTTTACACGTATCCCACTGCACATCTCAGCTTGCATTGGGAAGATCTCTTATACTTGTCATGAGAGGAACGTGGTTGGAATGTGTAGTAAGGAGCACTCCATGGGGAGCCAATTAAATCACCCTTTGGTTGATCCTTCAATACAATACCCCTCTCTAGATCTGTAAAACGGGTCGTGCCTCCCTCCTCTAAGATATTTTGGGGGATCGGCCCCGGCATGGCCTATGGCCTAAGCCTGTGTGATCTCGTGTCGTGTCATGGATCTAGGTCGGATGGGCTACAGGCTGTGTCATGGGCTTGGGCCTTGGCCGAGTTGGGCCAAAAAGGCCTAAACTGTTTATTTTTGTTTGTTTTTTTTTTTGACATTTTGATTTTTTTTATTTTTTTGCGAAGTAAAACTAAAATACATTGAAAAAAATAAAAAAAATCTAACAAAGAAATAAAAAAATTGGAAATTTATTTTATTTAAAATGTAAAAAAGTTACAATTGAAAATAAAAAAAAAATACATTGTTGAAAAAATAACAAATAATTTAAATAAAATTGAAAAAATTACTCCATCTCCTTGACTCCAAGTCTTCAATCATATGCTTCATCAGGTGTAATAGTGTCATGCCCTTATTTGTCCTGTAATTTATCTTCAACATCCAACAAATCTTTAAAGTAGATGTCTTTTTCTTGTTTCTCATGGAAGAGAAAATGTCTGCCCAAGTGGCCAGTACCACCCTTGCTACTGAAGCTAAAGTTAATCCTACATTTTTGACAAATGACTTTTTCATTTCCCCTCAACCTCCTCTATTTTAAATACTTTTCAAATCGGGCTAGTGAACTTACTGTTGAGAAATTGGTTTCAGGGGAAGAAGTCAGCCAAAGCCTCCTAAATTGCTATGTGTATGACACTATGACAGTATGAGATGAGAGACTGAGAGAGTATGAGATAATAAGAATAAAGAATTCATAATTACTGAGTTGGTATGATGAGAATGGTAGACGATAGAGGCTATTTATAGGAATTGAAAATAATTCAATTACCCAAAATACCCTAAAAATAGTCATTTTTAATTGTTGGGAGGGGTATTTTAGTCATTATAAAGTCATTTATCACTTTACCCAAATGCCCCCAAAGTCCCAAACTAGATGTTATATTAAGGATATAGCTGTTGGAGGGACATTATTGTCTTTTTCTCCCCCTCCCCAAAGCCAAAAAACATAAATAGTTATTGATTGAGGGATATTTTTGGAAAAAAATCCCTTAAAAAGTTGAAACTATCCGTTTGGAGGGTCCCCCAAGGGCCCTAACGGCTAGTTCCTCGGGCAGACCGCATTTAACCTGTTGTGGGCCATGTCATACCAGGTCGTGCCCTATGCTCTGCTGGCACATGGGCCACAAGCAGCACAACACGCATAGTCATGTCATATCGTGTCATGCTGGCCCTTGGACCTAAAACCCCTAGGCCAACACGGTCCATGTGCTATCGTGTCGGGCCATGGGCAACACAACTCGATTTACAACTCTACCCCTCTCTAGTCAACATATTGGTTCATATTTAGGCTATATTTGGATGCGATGTAAATCAAGAACCGATGTTATGTTGATGATAGATGTAAAACCTCATCACATTTAAAGTTTTACATCAATAATCGATGTAAATACTACATCGGTTTTATCGATGTAAAACTTAATCAACTTTTTACATCGATTTCAAAATACAACAGTTATATATATTTAAGGTTCAGTGCAAACGTCATCAGTGTATTTTTACACTAATGATGTTTTACACCTCTTCCAAACGCAGTCTTACGAATTCAAGTTTCCTCCTCCCAAAATGACCTTCACATCGCATTACAGTTGCACACGGGAAACGTTTCCCATACTTCATATTTTCATTTATGGGGAGATGCTCCAAATGCATGGCTGCAATTTCTGTGAGGTGGGTGTGAGGACCGTTTTGTGAGAGGAAAACTCAATTTCATATTTAAGGTTACGTGGAGAGCATAAGTAGGGCTATTTATAAGAAGACCCAATCCGACCAAACCGATCAACTCGGACCGATCCAACCCGATTTGGCCGGGTTTTCTTCAATATCGGCCGATTTTGGGTTGTAAAAAAATTATAAACCGATGGTTCGAGTCGGTTTCAGTTTTCATGTGTGAAAATCAAAACCGACTCGAACCAAACCGACTTAGTAGTTAGTTGGTAGTTAGTAGTTACAACCTACTTAGTTCCTACTTAACTAAGTTGTCTCTATCCTAGTTACAACCTAACTTAATTTCTAGTCTTCTAGTTAGGAATGACATTAATGGCAAGTATTGCAAGACAACTAGACAAGGAATTTTTTTGGAAAAATTTAAAGAAAAGAATCAAAGGATCCTAGTTTCTATGGTCTTTTACACCAAATAGGCAACCAATTACAATTATAATTAGGTGTCCTTTTTTACTTAGATTAGAAGGTTTCTTGAAATATACAAATTTCAGTCTTTTTTCTCTAATACAGTTTGACTTTCTATTTTCTTGATAATTTCTATTCTAACTTGGTTCGCCCCCCTTAGCCCCTCAACTCAAGCACAATCTCTAATACAATTTGACTCTCAAGCATGGTTGAACTTAGAGCCAAAACCGACCCAAACCGACCCAACCCAACTCAAACCGACTAGGTCGATTTTGCTTAACACAGGGTCGATTTCGATTTCAATTTTAGGTAACCCAATCAGGTCGAATCAATTGAAAAAATCTTAGTAAACCGACCAACCCGACCCGTAAACAGCCCTAAGCATAAAAAAATGCAATTGAAAGCAATTTTGGAGTAACAAAACATAAACGATGGCCTTAGTAATGTCAGACCAGATTTGCTCCCCACAAAGCATTCTCCATATAATATGGAGCATATGCACATCTCAAAGTTGATGTGCGGTGGGGCACATGGGGGCGAGTCCGGATTTGCTCCCGACTGCCTGGCGCCTCGCAAGTTCCTCACAAAACGTGAGGACGCCATGCGTCCCCAAAATCATGTGAATTGCATACACGAGTGGAGAGCCTTAATTGCCGTTAGTCACCATTCCATTGGCCCCCTGCCCCCCGATCCAAGTCTTACTTCCTGTTCTTTCCTGCTAAGCCCCTGGTAAATCCTAGCATCTTCCACCGGTTGTAGTGTTTTCTCCAGCGGACGGTGATTTCACTGACGACAATATGAAGTCTCCCTGCGATCAGAGACGAAACGAGACTGAGAACTCTGTTGATTTCTCTTTTCCTGCCTAAACTCTCATCCCTGTTCCATTTCACGAAGGACCCGAACTAATAGATAGCAAAGTTACGATTCCTCGTCGTCGTTGTCTCTTGTCTCCACTGTGTCACAAGCCTACGATTCCAACTTGCTCGGTTCTCTGTCTATTCCATCGTCCGTTCGGTCGAGTTTATGTACTGATAGATAGCAAAGCTAACAACAACGGATTTTCTTTTTAAATAAAAAATAAAAAATCTCTTCTCTTCTCAAGCTCATCATTTCCTTCCTCCCTGCATCGAACCAATCATTTACAATCCCAAAGTCCCAACTTGACCAAGCTTTCTACTACTACTACTACTACTACTTCTCGATTGCTTCGCCAAATTCAACGTTTGCTCGGAACACCAGCCCTAATTTTCCTTCTGAAACTCTTCCTACTTGTCTTGTAATTCTATGGCTCAGCTCTTCAAATCCAGGTCTTGTGGACCTGGACGGATATCGGTGTTGGAGTTGTCCCCTCCGACACCGTCATTATATCTGACTGAGAATGAAGACGAAGAAGGAGAGGAAGATGATGATGGTGACGATTACTTTTCCAATCCAATATCCACTCCGTTGATGATTCCTGCAGGGAGAGAGGGAGGTGCCAGAGATGAGCGTCATCATTTCCCAATTCTGGAAATTTTGCTAGCGGCGTTAAAGAAGTCGTTGGTGACATGTAGCATGGAGAGGGAGGATATTTGTGCCATGGATATTAGCTGGCCTACCTATGCCAGGCATGTCTCCCACCTTACTTTCGATCGCTACAATGGCATTCTCGGTTTGCTCGTTGAGTTCGAGAATGATGTCCCTTCTAGGGTCCCCAGTGCCAGGTTTCACTATCGTACTCTGTCTGAGCCTCTATTTGTTTGCTTCTTATGCTCAAACTCTGCATCTTCTCTTTACAAAAATCCTAAAGTTATAAGTGCGGTGATAAACATTCCATGCTTTTGATTTATTGTTTTGTCATATTCCAGTAGTTTTTGCCAAAATATTTCCCAACTCTGTAATTTCTCCTTTCTTCCGGGTAGAGTTGTCAGTCTCATTTCGTCAGTGATCGTAGAGAGGCTTCGTATTGTCGCCGGTGAAATCGCTGTCCGCCGGAGAAAGCACTACTCAATCGGTAGAGGACGCTAGAATTTAGCGGGAAAGAACAGGAAATTTGAAATAAAACTTGCAGAGGAGGAATACTCGGTGGTGGGAGACAGCGATTTCGGATGGGGAGCCCATGTAAATTCTAGTAATATTGTTGGGTTTAGACTGGTTCAATATGTTAATCATTATGTTGGTCACCTAAGGAGGTGTTTGGTTGGTTTTTTTTTCAAAAAATGCTGAAAATATTATCATGCCTAAGAGGAAAATGAGAATGCATGGTCTGAAAAACACGAAGGTATTTTCTCATTTTTCTACGGTTGCTTAGCTGATGTGGTGATGAAAAACGCTTAGGTTGCAACAATGGAACCAAATAAAAACATTAAACGGATCACCATTGCATCATCGTTTTCTCAAAAAAAAAAAAAAGGGGGAATTTACCGCTCAGGGAGGGGACGCACATAAAAATTAACCCTCAAAACCACTGTACTCATTTAAAAAATACGGTCTTTTATTTTTTGGAATTTCAAATCTCCATTCACTCCACTGGCCCACAGCCACGTCAACCCAATGCTGAAACATTGTTATGAAATACCGAAAATTCCCCTTTCACCTATCATTTTCGCCATTGTTAGAAAATACCCAAAACACCCCTCAACTACCCCAAGCGGTAAGAGGTAAAATCCCCCTATCTATAATTTTTCTCTCTCCTCCCTATTCCCTTTCGTTCTAGGCCCTAGCCCCCCTGACCGAACGGGCATCCTTCTTCCCTTGCACCGACGTCCTACTGGCGTTCCACCTCTCACGGTGCCGACTGATTTTAGCTCGAGCGAATACATTGAAGTAATTTCTTTGCTTCGTCTGGAAACATCACACTGCGCTTCTGTCTAGAAAGCATGCGTTATCGCCAAAGAATCGACATTGGATTCCAGTCATTGACGTCATTCTCACATCAGGCGATGGACACTGGTCACCTTGTTTTTCTCATCCGGAATCCGGTCAAACAGGGACTTTATTACCTTAGCTTCAGAAAATCCGTATTCAGGTTTTTCAAATGCTTGCCATTAGGGTTTTTTTTTTTTTTTTTCTTCGTTTGTATGCTAGTGAAGCCTAGATGGACATGTTTTGTGGTGATTGAAACACTGATATTTCATGTCCTATAAAAACTCCTTTTCTATTTCCCGCAGCAAGAGAAAGAGGTTTCGTCTAACATGTTTTTGTTGGAGAGCCATGAGTTCTCAGTCAATAAGTCAATAGGAGGTTGCTGCTCCCATAAGTATCTGAAGTAGGAGGTGAAACATTGCAAGTGTCGAAAGAAATGTATTATTCGGGTCTCCGAAAATTCCATTTAACCCAATAGGTTATTTTACATTTGCTCTGGCAATCTTGAGGTAATTCTTTATTAATATTCTCAAATACATCAAATGGAAATTCTATGGTTTAATACTCGTGTTGACCTGTTTTTTGCTCCGAATGTGAATAGGGTAGTCAAACAATTCTGAAGAAATCAAACGAGTCTCAGATAGAGACACACATCGATGGTCGTTGCAACTATTTTCGTTGCACCCACCGTGATAGAATGACTCACAAATCATCGGATTATCCATGTCGGATGTCCCAATGACTGGCTCAAGTCAAATTCGGGCCCGTTCAACCTCGGATGCAGGTGGTGTGCAAGCACTACGTATGTCCCAGACAATTCCACTTTAGGTGGACCATTACTTTGACCAACTGAGATGGAATGGCTCACGGTTCATCGCAATGTCCATCCCGGATGTCCCAATGACCAGCTCAGGCCAACTCTAGGCCTATTCAACCTCGAACGCAAGTAGACGCGGCTCGACAGTGTCACCTGATGGTGTGCAAGCACTATGTGTGTCCAATCCTAGTCCACTTTGGGGTGGAATTACTATTATCTACATTGATGCAATGTGGCATAGGTCATGGAACTGTCCGTGTAGGAGGTCTTAATGACTAGCTCAAGCCAACTCCGGGCCCGTTTAGCTTCGAACGTGGATCAATAGTGTCACCCGTTGGTGTGCAAGCACACTGTGTGTCCCAGCCTAGTCTACTTTGGGGTCGAATTGCTGCTATTACCTACCGTGATGCAATGTGACATAGGTAATTAGATTGTCCATGTTGGAGGTCCCAATGACCGACTCAGTCCAACTCTAGGCTTGTTCAACCTCAGACGCGGCTTTAGACTAAATAGGGAACGATGGTGGATCAACAACCAAACATGATGCATTATTCACAAATATTGGTGCTTACCTCATTAGACAACTAACCATCCATCCTAAAAATGGCAAGGAGGTGAGCTTCACTTGGGCTATGTTTGGTTTGAGGGAAAAAGTAGGGAAAGGTAGGGAAAGATATACAAGTTTTGTAAAGGTTTCCCTTCCTTTTCCTACTTTTTCCTTCAAACCAAATACAACCTTAGTGAAACATTGTTGTTCTTATAGACGTATGCATCCCTACCAAACATACAAAGGATGTTCAGCTTATACAAGGAAATTGTCGGAGGTGTTGGAGCATGACTATTGGTGATAAGTGAATCATATTGCATTATTACCTTCAGGTCTTTTTGAGCAAATGTTGCAATGGAAAATCTTCGGCCACCAATCGGTCCTTTTGAGCAAATGCTACCCATGCTGACGGACCACCTTCTACCACCTGTGGCAATAAACAAGGGCACGAGTAAACAATAAACAATTAAGTTTGAATCAAACATACATTACATAACCACATCATCATCCGTACCACCTCATTGGTGCGAGCTGCAATGGCAAATTCCTTAGCCACCGTCCTAACATCACTAGGGGTTGAAAAGGGGAAACAACAACACTGGTAAGAAAACGCTCACACTATCTCACATGAACCAGGAATGCTAGCCCCATGATCCAATATGATCAATGCATCCTCCTCCTATCTTGACGCCTCTCCCACCCATGCCTCTTTCGGAGGTAAAATGAGATCTATCCACCCAGGTAGGACATCAAGATTGGTGTCATTTGCTATCAATATCCCACATTGTCAATCAACCTCAAACCTCAGTTGACAACTTCAGCAACATAAGAATCTGCCTCGCCTGCTTTCCTACTAAGCTGCTCAAGCTCAACGGATTCAACGCGGCGTGCACACACACCCTACATCATCAATATCACAGTACGAAATTAGACATGTAAAGCAATAATCATAATTCAAAAAATTCCTAATAACTCATACGTACCACTATTCTACCCTGAAGTGAAATAACCCCAGCACGGTGCCCTGCGTTGGGCCTAACTTCGACCAAAACAAGTGAAATGGGCAGGGGGGCCTATAGAACAAGGGATGTAATAAGAATTAACATAAACAAAATTGCCAAGCCCTTCCCCATATAAAGATAACCAATTAGATAATCGAAATGAATAATGGATGCTTACAACCTCGTATAAATCACAAAACGGAGTTCGTGTCTCTCCACCGTCACCAGCGGATAATACCGGGGCACCGCCAAGTAGCCCAAACTCATAATCGGCTGGGATGAGGGTATCAACCACCTAAAAATAAAAATAATGTAAATACCCAGCTTATGAACATTGAATGGAGGTGGAGTGAGAGTATCAATCATATATTAACCGTTCTAGTGGTTATTTTCCGTGCAAACTCTCTGCTGTTGAATTTGCCACTATACCCCATGTTGCCCCACTTCAACAACTGTGGCCTAGCAGTAGGGTTTGATGGCCTAAATGTTGTATTGTGCTCATACAACCATGCCTGCAATTGCATAACAAATAGAGATACCAATATGAATATAGTACCTGGAGAATATTTTGTTCCATTAGAGTGAAAACAAAGTATGAGGTTCAAGAAAGGCTTGAACACACCAACAAAGAAGTAACACAACCAAATAAAGTGCCTGAATAGGACCGTTGACCATCGTTGATAGGCACGCTTGTCACGGGGGTAGTTCTACAGCGGAAGAAACCCGTGCGGCGTCCTGGCCAAGGCAGGCCAGGACAAGCCTTTCTGCGCTTAGAGGCTAGGAGTTGCCCGATGGGATGGCTCCACCAACGTCAGTAGCACTGGATCATGACCTCAAGTCCAATGGCCGGGGCACTCTCCTGGCTCAGACCGGTCCATGGGAGGCGCCGCTTACGTGCTAAAGGGGGACAACCATCATGGAAGGCGACCATGCGCCGATAAGGTGACTTGGCACCTGTGAAGGGTCTCCTGTATGCCGATGATGACAGGCACCTGTGTGCCATGATGATAGGCAACCGCTTGGGCCGGAACACACCCGTGCGCTAAGGGCAACGGGGTAGCTCACTCAGCTTTGGCAAGGGGCTGGCGAAGTGAAGGGACATGCTTGAGCCAGGCCCGCATGCCAAGCCTCCCTTGAGTATCGGTAGCGCAGTGCCGGTCCAACACTGTCCCCATGAGCAAGTGTGCGCCCATGAGGAACCCTGGTAGCCATGCTAGCCGTTAACCAGGGCCGCCCCGCAAGGGGATGAAGGTCTAGGAGTGCCAAGGTTAGGCACCCAAGGAGGTCGACCACCCCTCCTCAAAGAGTACGTTAAGCTTCTGGTGGTCTGCCTGAAGATGACATCAGTTCTCCCAAAAATCTTACAGGCGAAAATGACGGGCATGTCCCTAACGTAAGCCTGCCAAGCGTAGGCAAGGCTAAGCCTGTGCTGAACCGTAACAGGCTCCCCCACTCAATTCATTGTCGTCCTCGACAATGACTCCTTCCGTGAATGGGCGTTTGAGTCCCGCGCCATCCACTCTTCTGCCAGTTCAGGGCTCGCCTGGCCAACCCGGGTCTTGCCTATATTGGTGTCCATTTATGGGGACGGAACCATTTCACCATGCCGGCCTGCCTGGACTTCACCCCCGGTGTCGAGGTTACTCAAACCGCGCAATGGCTATGCCGTTGACTGTGAAAGAAGGGCCCTCGAAGAAATGTGTGTGGTGCTTCGCGGAGGTCCGCCCCATGTATCATCTTACCTCAAGGCTCAACCGTCTTCATGGTAGCTTTTCTGTGATGCTACCGAACACGTTGATAGGTCTACTCCTCATGTTGGCGATGACACGGGTACCCTTTCACCATGCTGGCCTGCCGACTTCACCTCGCCCTGCGCGGGTTACTCAAACCTAGCCATGGCTTATGCTCTCTGGGCCCTCGAAACTACGCTTCGCCACGCCGACTCGGGCTACATCTTCACTCCGAGGGGGCCCCACTGCTGCCTCAAGGAGACCTGACCGCTTCAAACGCGAGTGTGGCAACTTTTTACCCATGAGTTGCCGAACATGCACTCGCCTTAAGATAAGCTTCTGCTGCTGCAAGTGTTCAACCTGAAAACTGAGCATGTCCACCTAAAACTTTGCCGGTGTAGGGCCGCCATGCTCCAACGGCTAGCGTAACCGCATTCCTAATAAGGCCCACGCGTCTGCCCCCGCATGAGGACAACAACCAATGCGTCTGCACCCGCAAGGGAAGCTGTTTTAGGGTCATTGGAATGGGAACGCGAACATTGAATGGCCTCTTGATAGGCCTGATGAACGATCTGCTCCGATAGTGTACCCACATTCCTATCAAGGCTCACGCGTCTGCCACCGCATGAGGACAACAACCAAAGCGTCTGCAATCGCAAGGGAAGCTGTTTTAGTGTCATTGGAATGGGGACACGAACTATGAAATGGCCTCTTGCCAGGCCTGATTTGAATTCTGCTCGATCCTGGGTGGAGGTGACTAGGGACCGCACCCCACAAAATGCTGCTTGTCGAAATGACCGCTTCAACTGGCTCTGGGCTAATCTGCTGAAAACCAACTGCTGTTGCAATTAGCCAACTTGCTCTGATACCAACTGTCACGGGGGTAGTTCTACAGCGGAAGAAACCCGTGCGGCGTCCTGGCCAAGGCAGGCCAGGACAAGCCTTTCTGCGCTTAGAGGCTAGGAGTTGCCCGATGGGATGGCTCCACCAACGTCAGTAGCACTGGATCATGACCTCAAGTCCAATGGCCGGGGCACTCTCCTGGCTCAGACCGGTCCATGGGAGGCGCCGCTTACGTGCTAAAGGGGGACAACCATCATGGAAGGCGACCATGCGCCGATAAGGTGACTTGGCACCTGTGAAGGGTCTCCTGTATGCCGATGATGACAGGCACCTGTGTGCCATGATGATAGGCAACCGCTTGGGCCGGAACACACCCGTGCGCTAAGGGCAACGGGGTAGCTCACTCAGCTTTGGCAAGGGGCTGGCGAAGTGAAGGGACATGCTTGAGCCAGGCCCGCATGCCAAGCCTCCCTTGAGTATCGGTAGCGCAGTGCCGGTCCAACACTGTCCCCATGAGCAAGTGTGCGCCCATGAGGAACCCTGGTAGCCATGCTAGCCGTTAACCAGGGCCGCCCCGCAAGGGGATGAAGGTCTAGGAGTGCCAAGGTTAGGCACCCAAGGAGGTCGACCACCCCTCCTCAAAGAGTACGTTAAGCTTCTGGTGGTCTGCCTGAAGATGACATCAGTTCTCCCAAAAATCTTACAAGCGAAAATGACGGGCATGTCCCTAACGTAAGCCTGCCAAGCGTAGGCAAGGCTAACCTGTGCTGAACCGTAACACGCTGGCACCTCCGACAACACGATTAAGGGCATGTGTGATGAATTGATGCACACATTGTGCCCATGAATGTTTCGATATGTGTGCCAAAACATTAACAAAACTGGCCCAAACAAGGCTCATCCGAGGGCCTCCCTATGAAAACAAAATTGACCCAAAAAGGTGCAAAAGAACCAACTTCACATCTTCTATAGATTCATTTGATTCCTCGTACACTATACTACCAAGCTTATCCTCCACTGTGTTCAACAAGGAATCAGCGGTAATGCCAAACAAATGATCAATGAACTCTAGACTAGGTGAGTCCATGTCCGTGACCGTGATCATGGGATGCCTTTCTAACCTCCTCAGCTCCAAGATTAGTGCAACGTCGCAGTCAGCAAAAGGTACATATTCACCACCTAAATTGAATATCATGGTCTCTAAGTCCCACCGTTGTACCATCTGGAGGATAAGCGCCTCATCAAAAGTATTGGATGGAATGCCTAGTAGCTGTCCAAATAGGGTGGCATCGAGAGCTTCAATGTGCTCTCTCCTTAACAGCAACTTTGAAATAAACTCGCCAAAGCGTTTTGACGAACACCTGGTGCAAATTCCCCTCAATACCATTGGTTTCAAAATATTGTCCTTCATGAAATTGTAAATCCACAAAAAATTCGTCAAGCAATAAAAATACATACATACAAATTATTGAACACAAAAAACATGGACTAGGAACGGGTGGGGTTTGAATGCGACTATACACACTGGAGTGTTAGGTTGGTTGGCTTCAAGCAGTCGCAAAATTTTAGACAAAAATAAAAACAAGGGATGGAAAACAAATTTCTTCGATAAAAAATAGCAGACAGGCAAGAAGTATTCTTCATAATCCAAAGAAATTTCAGTGTCGGCTATTTCTTCCAACAACAAGTAATAGGTTGCATGAAATTGCCCAATTTTTTAAATATTGCAATACGAACTTTAAACAGTCCATTTAGTTGAAATACCTTGTTTGAATGTAGTCGATTTTCTGTTTGCGTCCGTGCAAGGAGCGAAGGTCGAAGGGCGACGCTACTAAAAATGTCGAACTAAAAGCAATGTCCATTCTTTGGCGATAACAAATGCTTTCCAAACGGAAGTGGGCTATGCCAGGCCAATATGGCACAGCTCGTGGGGCGGCCTGCGCTAAAGGCGGGCCGTGCTGCTCTCCCCTGTGGAAATTTTGGGGGTTAGCCCGGCACGGCCCACGGCCTAGGCCCAGGAGGGCCCATGCGCTCGCTGTAGGCCTGGGCCAGGCCAGGCTGCAAGTCGTGCTGTGGGCTTGGGACGTGCCGAGTTGGGCCACAGGGCAGGCCTTGGGCTTGGATCGAACCGGGCTACACCGTTTTTTTTTTTTTTTGAAAAATTGGATTTATTTTCTAAGTAAAATTGTAAAACTAAAATATTTAACTTTCCTTTGAACTTTGGGAATTGGGAACTATTTAAAAAATTAAGATCTAAGTTATCTAACACATAAATGAAAAAAAAAAAAAAACTTAACCAAATTGAAATAAGAATGATGGAATAACAATTTGGAAGAAAAATAGGAATTTTATTTCATTTAAATTTGAATGGTACAAATTACAAATACAATGATTGGATCATTGCATACTTGGATGAATCATGAATGAAATATGAAAATGGAATAAATTAATAAAATATAAAAAATACAATATGGTTACAAATTGAAAATACAAAATTACATTGTTAAAAAATTAAAAAATATATATATCAAATAAATTAAATAAAATTAAAAAAATTTACAATAATTTAAAAAATAAAAAATCCTATACTAGTAGTCAAATTCATGAATCATCATTCATGACTTTCATCATTTGCTTTGGGTGAAATATTTGGTGTAGTATCATGCCCTCCCTTGTCTTGTAATCTACCTTCTGCATCTAGCCAATCTTTGAAGCAAATGCACATCTTAAGCCCTCATCGTTCATGCAGCTTCTTTTGTTATCCAGCACCCTGGTACCTGCACTAAAGCAAGACTCCGATGGAATTGTAGACATTGGAGGGGTTAGTAGATCACGTGCCATGGCGGCGAGAACCGAATAATTTTTTGAATGTTCACTCCACCAGGCTAAAATATCAAAATTATTTGATCCTTCACCTAAATTAGAAAAATTTGCTTGTAAATAAAAATTAAGTTCAGTAAATGAACTTGTTGTAGAACTAGTAGATTTCTACCTTCTACTTATTAAATAAAAAAGTTTTTATCTTCTACTACTGGGTTCAAGGTCAAAAGTAGAAGTTATAGGAATCCTACAACTTCAGATTCATACAAACTGTACATTACAAATAATAAATTATTAATTTATTCTTTTTTATTTCCTATATCACTATTCATATTTTCACAATATGATTCGAGTAAAATATCTAAACTATCTTTCTTAATCCTAAGGTCTAATTAGAGGTGTAAAGTGGTCTGTGGGCCGAGCCTTGGGCCAGGTCAGGCCGTGCATTAGGCCAAAGCTATTTATTTAAAAAATTGACACAAAACTTAAATTTTTAATTTTCTATGAATTTTGTGTATAAAATTGCTTATATATGCAATAATTAAATAAATTAATATAATAAAATAAAATAAAAAACATTTATTTTATTAATATATTATATACTATATATTATTATATAATTATAATTTATATAACATTATATAACTATATATAAAATATAGATAAATATAAATAAAATATATGGGTTGTGTTGGGTCGTACCGGATTGCGGGCCGCGGGCGGCACAACACGAGCTGTCATGTCGGACCGTGGGCCTCGAACCCCCTGGCCCAGCACGGCATGGACCTCTGTGTTTGTGCCGTGCCGGGCCAGTCCAAAATCGTGCTAGGCCATAGGCGCTAAACAATAAAGGGGAGAAATATTCTCCCAATATTTTTTAAATTTACTTTTCCTAATTTCAACAATACATTGAAATTGTGGATTATTTCTATATTTTGCAAAACAATCACTAATTACCATTAATTGATAAGGTAAATTACAACTAGTTGGATAATAAATTGTAGATAATTCATTAGTTGCATCATAAAAATGTTTTAAAAAATCTCTTATATAGACCGCCATTTCCTAGTCTTCCTCAAATATCATATCATTAGGCAACTTTAAATTATAAAAATCAGAAGGAATTTGTTTATGAGATATACAACTTGCCATTTCCCGGTCTTCCTTAAATATCATATCGTTAGACAACTTTAAATTATAAAAATCAGAAAGAATTTGTTTATGAGATATATGACTTTCTAACATAGCATATGTAGAGTTCCACCTATGCTTTACATCTAATTTAAAGTGTTTATATTTTAAATCATAATTTTGACATAAATATTTAAATTTTTGTTTTCTTGCCCCTGAACTTTTTATATATATAATACAATTTCTAATTTTTGAAATATGAGTAGAAATAATATTCAAGACATATTGAATACATAAATTTAAGATGTGACATGTACATCTAATAATTTACCATTTAAGCATGGTTTAATTGAGATTTTAAAATATTTATTGTAGAATCATTATTGCTGACATTATCAAATCTATTAGAAAATAATTTATTTTCTATTCCATAAGCATGTAAAGTATTTAAAATACTTGCAGCAATAGTTAGGCCACTATGTGGCCATTCAAGCCTAATAAAACTTAAAATTCTTTTATTCAAAAGTCAATTTTCATCAATGAAATGACCAGTAACACAAATATAACTAATATTAAATTTGGATGTCCAAACATTCAAAGTAATTGCAACTTTAGAATTGAGATTTGCAAACAAAGAAATTAAATTTTGCTTATATGAATAAAAAAATTTTAAAGTATCAATTCTTATAGTATTCCTAGAAACTTTTTTATATTGTGGGTTTACAAAACTATGCAACCATTTTTCTAGCTTTGAATCTTTAGCTAATATAAATGGTTGTTCCGCATGTACAATATACTTAGCAAGTTCTTGTCTCATTTTTTCTTGTGAATATTTAAAAATACCGAAACTACTCCCCCTCCCAATCTGTGTTTGGGTTGTTTCTCTCCCTTCATCTTCCTCTCGCTCATGTGTGAGAAGATGTCTGCTCAAATGACCTGTACTACCCTTGCTACAATAACTAAAGTCTTTCCTACATTTTTGGCAAACGACCATTTCCCCTTCCCCTCAATATCCTCTACTTTGAAAATTTTTCAAACCGGGCTACTTAGCTTAGAAACCCTCCTTTTTCCCCTAGTATCTATACTAGGGGTGAAAGTTTCAAAGTTTCACTTCCATCGACATCAATCGCATCAGTGCTAACACTACCATGATGCGATTGAATATCATCCATGGTGAACATGTTGGAGAATCGGTTTTCAGAAGAGCCGACCATTTTATTTTAATTCTAAAAATATAAAAATTAATCTAATTCGACTTACTTGGATTGCCAGTTCAAAATCCCAACTTGATTTCAACGGTTGAAGCCTTTCAACATCCAAGCCTCCCAAATTGAGATACTTGAGCTAGTTGAACAAGCCTTCTTCTTGTTGAAAGTCAAAACTTCAATAAAGTTGAGACTTAAGAATTGGAGAATGCAGAATCAGACAATCAACTAATCATAATTACTCAAATTGCAGAGAATTGAGAATGTATGAGTATGAGAGAGAGAGAGAGAGAAGATATTAAGAGAATTACTGAATTGGTGTGATGAGAATGGTGGAGGATAGGGCTATTTATAGGATTTTAACATAATTCAATTGCCCAAAATACCCAAAAAACTAGTTGTTATTTAGTTGTTGGGAGGGGTATTTTGGTCACTATAAAGTTACTTATAACTTTCCCCAAAAGCCCCCTAAACTAGTTAAATATCTTTTGGGGGGGCATTTATGTCATTTTTTTTGGGTGAGGGGGATTTTTGTAAAAAACTCCCCCAAAAAAGCTTAAACTAGCCGTTGGGCCCCTTTGGCGGGGGGGGGGGGGGGGCGACGGCTATATTCCAGGTGGGCCATGCTGCGGGTGGCACGATCGTGCCATGCCGTATCGGCCCATGGGCCTCGAACCCCTGATCCAGCATGGCACGGACCTCTGTGCCGGGCCTGGCATGGTTAGTGGGCCTTCATGCCGTGCTGGGCCAGGTCGGTCCAAAATCTTGCCAAGCCTCGGGCAGCCCAGCCCAATTTACACATATAGTAGTAGGACACCGGTGCAAGGGAAGAAGGATGTCCGTTTGGTCAAGGGCTAGAACAAATGGAATAGGGAGGAGAGAGAAAAATTATAGATGGGGGATTTACCGCTTACCACTTAGGGGTAGTTGAGGGGTGTTTTGGGTATTTTTAAACAATGGCGAAAGTGATAGGGTGAAAGGGGCATTTTCAGTATTTCATAACAATGTTTCAACATTGGATTGATGTGGTGTGGGCCTGTGGAGTGAATGGAGATTTGAAATTGGAAAGAATAAAAAACCGTATTTTTTAAATGAGTATAGTGGTTTTGGGGGTTAATTTTTATGCACATGCTTGAGCGATAAATCACCCCCCCCCAAAAAAAAAAAAATTCCACTTAAATACTCTGAATTTTGGGGTAGTGTCAAGTTAGTATTCGAACTTTTAGACATTTTATCACAATACTTAAACTTTCAAAATGTGTCAAGTTGGTCCCTGTCGTTAATCAATTGTCAATTTATCTTATGAAAATGTTAAAAACTACCCTTCAAAAGAAAACATTGTTCATTGTCTTCTACCTTGAGACTGAACCGATTATCTCCAAAGAAAAAAAGAGAAAAAAACATGAAATATGATCGAAGGAAACGATAACTGAAAACAAAGAAATAACTAGACAAGAATGTGTTTGAGATTTAAAAGTAGAAGACAATGACTTCATTAGTCTAGAATCTCAAACACCTCAACCAGTTCAAACTCAAGGTTTCAATGTCTTCTTTTGAAGGGCAGTTTTAACATTTTTAATAAATAACTAACAGTCGACTAACGATAGGGACCAACTTGACAATTTTTGAAAGTTTATGTACTGCAGTAACACATTTGAAAGTTCAAGTATTAACTTGATACCACCCGTTTAGGGTACTATTGTACTAAAGTGAATTTTTCCCAAAAAAACTGGCAATGTAGAAACGGCATCTGTTTCAAACACCACCTAAATTGATGCTATTGGAGATCTGGCTGAACCGTTTAAGAAGGTTCAGCCCAGGCTGTTTTGATAAAGTCATAAAACAGCCGAAGTGAACTCCGTATTCAAGGTCTGGTTGTGTACTACCTTTATATTGGTCGAGTAAAGTAGCAAATTTTTTGCCGGTAATACCTGGAATTATGTTGTCAGTGGCTCCCGCCATTCCCAAGTTGAAAAACCGTTTCTCTTCTCATCTATTTTTGCTTAGCTTCTCACGTTTTCTTTCCCGTTCTTCAACCTCCCCTCGCTTCGGCAACTTCTCTCTCCTTCTCCAAGGCCACCCTTCTCTGCCTCGCCTTCTTCAAATCCATGCTCGAATCTATCGATTTGGTGCTGATCAAGACGATCTCATTGCCACCCGTCTCATTGGTCGCTACCCAATTCAAGTAGCACTTAAAGTTTTCCGCCTACTCCGCGAACCCAATATTTTCCCCTTCAATGCCATTATCCGACGCCTCGCAGAAGATGGTCTCTTTGATCATGCTTTCTCCCTCTTTAAATCCTTAAAAGTACGATCAATATCACCTAATGACTTCACTTTTTCGTTCCTTCTCAAGGCTTGTTTTAAGTCCGCCGATGCCCGGCATGTCCAGCAAATCCATACCCACATTGTGACACTGGGGTTTGATCATGATTCCGTTGTTTGTAATGGCCTCCTTGCCGTTTATGAGAAGGGTGCTAGAGATTTGGTCTCAGGGCGTAGAGTGTTTGATGAAATGCCAGAGAAGGGCGTGGTTAGTTCTTGGACTTGTTTGATTGCTGGCTATGCTCAGTTGGGAAGGTCGGAGGAAGCTTTGGTTCTTTTCTTACGGATGATTGAACAAGATATAAGGCCTGAAAATGATACTATGGTGAGCATCCTATCTGCTTGTTCCAGTCTCGATGCTCAAGAAGTTCAGAGATGGGAAAAGAATTTCTTAGAACTTGCTAGTAATTTTGATGGTAATACTAACGAATGTTATCATGATTCAATCAATACCATTCTCGTTTATTTGTATGGAAAATGGGGGAAAGTCGAGAAGAGTAGGGAGTTGTTCGATAAGCTCACTGAGAGGGGACGAAGAAGCAGCGTGCTTCCTTGGAATGCTATGATCACTGGGTATGTTCAAAATGGCTTTCCAGTGGAGGCTTTGTCAGTTTTTCAACTAATGGTGGCAGGTGGCAATCCAAAACCCAATCATGTTACTATGGTTAGTGTGCTGTCTGCTTGCGCTCAAGTGGGAGACTTGGATCTAGGGAGTGGGGTTCATGAGTATATGAAAACTAATGGAAGTAAAGATATTGTGGAATCCAATACATTTCTGGCTACTGCCTTAATAGACATGTATTCTAAATGTGGGAGTCTTGGAAAGGCTAAGGAGGTTTTTGATCAAATGGTTGCCAAAGATGTGGTTGCTTTTAATGCAATTATCATGGGACTTGCTATAAATGGCAAAGGAGAAGAGGCATTGAGGCTTTTCTCCATGATGGAAGAGCTTGGTGTACATCCCAACGGTGGGACCTTCCTCAGTGTATTGTGTGCATGCAATCACTCAGGATTAGCAGGTGAAGGACGCCAGATTTTTTTAGACATGATCCCTCGTTATTCCATTACCCCTAATGTAGAACACTATGCTTCTTATATTGATCTTCTTGCACGAGTTGGCCATATTGAAGAAGCTCTTAAAGTTGTCAGTTTGATGCCTATCGAGCCTAATGGTATGGTGTGGGGGGCTTTGCTTGCAGGCTGCCTGCTCCACTCTAGAGTAGACTTGGCTCCAGATGTTGCCAGAAGCCTTGTTAAAGTAGATCCTTGTAATTCTGCTGGTTATGTCATGCTGTCAAATGTTTATGCGATTGAACACCAATGGGACACCATTTCTGAACTGAGGGGGATGATGAGTAAGAAAGGTATTAAGAAGCAGCCTGGGTGTAGTTGGATTAGTGTAAATGGAGTTCTTCATGAGTTTCTTGTAGGATCCAGATCGCACCCTCAAATTGAAAGGATATATCACATACTGGATGGATTATCAAAGGAAATAAAGTCATTAGGACCTTAAGAAATTGCAAAGGATCTACAGGAACTCAGGAAGATTGATTGTGAATGTATGATGCAGAAGGATGTAAAAGCATTATAGAGTCCCTCAAATTTCTGGGGACAACCATTATACATATGCATTCCAAACTTGAGAGTTTAGGAGGGCAAAACACAAGATACCCTTTAATGCCATGATCCTGAATCTTTCTATAAATGGTAAAGGAGAAAACATGTAGACACTCCATCCAAAATGAAAGGTTATGTTTACATTTTGGTGTTCGGATCCCTAGGTTTGCTGTTGTGTATGATACCTTAGAATTGAAAGGTGAATTTGCTAGTACCGGACTCAAAACACTATGCCTGCTCTGTATATTCCCATGCATGTCTGAGTCATTACAAATAAGTATTTGAGTTTTTGTTTGGTACACTTTACCCTGCTGAACCCAATATTGGAGGGTTGTTGGTGGCCTCTGATGAGTCTATATGCAATGAGATGGAGTGTCAATGAGATGATTGCAAAACTGAGTTTGATGGGAGAGAAACTAATTGCTTGAACAGCTTGGTTGTAGTTAGATCACTATCAGTGGAATTTGTAGGGTCCATATTATAACCTCAAATTCTAAGGTACAGTGGACGGTTTCCTGATGGAAGTGCAGTCATTAGGCGATGGTTGTTTTATGGGGAATGATGTTATTTACTTGGATTGTAAAGGTAATATTGTTTCTTTGTCCTTGGGCATGATAGGTTACTTTTAAGGAAGTGCAAGATATTGATGCCATCTAAGCTTCTAGAAGTAAAAGTTGCAAAGTAGTCTGGACCCACTATTGGAATGAGGTATCAGATACTCCAACCCATATAACCATTTCTCTTACTCACTTTCAGTGGTTTTTCCATTATTGGTCATGATCTGAAGATGCAGTTTGGTACATGCATTGTATTCAATGTCTTAGATGCCCAATTATGAAGCCATATTTAAAATGGTCAAATTTATTTTCATGGTTTGTGATCAGGAGAAGACACCATCTCTCTATATTATTTTGTGAAGTGTTTCAGCCTAGAATATCTAAACAAGTGGATATTATCAGCAATTTGAAGGAAAAAATAGTAGTAAGAAGAGATCCTCCAAGTACTCAACATGACATGCTTTCTTGTCTATTGAGGAGGGAAGACTCAAGATGCAGACTGAATGATCAAGAGATTACCATATCACTTAAACTTCTGTCATAAACTTTAAAAAATGAGGGTGGATCAAGAGGTTTCTTACTTTCAGGTTGGGTAATCTTCAATTTCTTTGTTTTCCTGATTGTTGTGTGATACTATTCTTTTTTGCTAGTCAGAAATTTTTGAAGAGTCAGACGTCGTCAAATTATTTGACATATCTCCAGTAGTACCACTGGCCTCTTTGAAGAGATGACTGTAACACTACTACCCTTTTTTCTAGTCAGAAATCTTTTGAAATTCAAAGTTTAGTATGGCTGGTAATATGGTGTCAAATTGGACAAAGAGTGGAATCTACTAGCTGACACTTGACAGGATTTGGATGAGTGTGTATATTACCCCTGTTTGCAGGATTTATGGGATTCGCTAAAAATGTATCATGCATTTTTCAGCATGGATTGCTAGAGGCAATGCTTCAAATGATTAGAAGCCAATCATGGATTCTTAAAACTTAGTTCTTTTTCATGCCAGACTCTCCCATCCTATGGTATACTACAAACCTCAGAGAATCTATAACTATAATTATTTTGACAATGTTGCTGTACTCCTCAATAAGAATGCAAACATTGGGAAGTAGGCCCATTTGAATAACTGTCTACATTTGCTTATGGGTACAGTATTATATAAGAAATATGGAGTGTTTGTTCAGTTAGCAAGTACTTTGGAAAGAAAGATTATAGAAGATTTCAGATTCGCCAAACCGCTAAGATAAATTTCCTTGAATGTGACAAAGGGAGGTCCAAACAACCAGTTCTACCAAAAGGATGTTATGTATGTTTGACGTCATCCATCATAGCAAGCTGATCACATATCAACAGCTACAACAACAATAAGAAGCCATGTTGCAGAAGAAGCCAAGCACCCCATATGATACAGTAGAGTGATGAATAATCCCAATAGGACATTAACTTCATATTTGACGTTGTCTGCCATAACAAGTTGATCATAAACCCCAACAGAAGTGCATGATGCAAGCTCGTGAAGGAGCTAAAAAGTTTTATTGATTGAATCTCTAATGGAAAGTCTGAAGACTATTGACCTTTGCAGGTAGAAAGTGTACTCAGGCTAAAGTGGTCTTCTCTGGAAAGCTACTCAGCATTAGGATAAGAATGGACAAATGCCATTACACAATGTTTTCTTTCTTTCCTTCTTTTTGCTTCATGGCCACTACTTGATGTTGGTCCCAATTATCTGGGGTCTTGAGAGGTGTGGATATTGACCTAACCTTTTCTTTTTTTTTTCAGAGTGGTCACTCTCAGACTTGAACCCATGTTTTCATACTTGTCCTGGTTAGTGAGGCCAGTATCCTGGTTAACAAGCATGAGAATGTGAGTTCAAGTCTATCCCGGTTAGTTAGGTCAGTATCCAGTTCACCCCTCCCAAGACTCCAGATAGCCGGACTTATCATTGGGTTATGGCTGTTTTTAGATTTATAGTTTTCTATGATCATCTAATATATCACTTTATGGCTTAGGACCTCTTTGGGAGGGATGAGCTGAAGATTCAGCTAAGCTGGTTCAGCTTCTTTGAAACACTATAGGTTGAAGCTAATAGCCCTTCAAATGAATGGCTGACAACTGATTTGGGTTCTCCAGATTTTTTTCGCTAAACATAGCTTATAGGCTGACCATGTGGGGGTGACTCAGAAAGCCTGAAGCCACTGTGCTTCACCCTCCCAAACGGGCATTTAAACTTGTCAGGCTCTAAAAAAAGCAAAAAACTGGTACTGTTTTCATTTTGCAAACCGTTAGTGATTATTATAGGCACGCTTCACTGTTTTCTAATGAAGGGAATTTTATTTTGTGGCCTTTGAACGCCATACTTGAAAAGGTCCTATGAAGCAGAACACTGGTCCATTCATTAAAGAGAATGACTGGAAGCGCTAGTAGAAGCGCTTCTATCTTTTACTTTTAATTGCTTTTGAATTAAATGCTGGCTGTTGAATTAGTCTTTTGTAGAGATACTACTCCCTGCCCCATAAAAACTGATCCCTTTAAGAGACCCACATTCTAAGAAAGTTGGCTTTTAATGCATCTCTCATTTACCCAAATTTATTTTTATTAGTGTTCTCACATCATTTGATGTTATAATGGAGAGTCTGGGAATTGGGATGAAGAGAGTTCAAACTTTGAAGTAGAGAAGAAATGTCAAATGGTCATACTCCCCTCTTCCTTTCTCTTTTTCTTTGAGGAACTCTAGGTTACAGCCTCTAGGCTCTTAAAGGCCTCCATCAAAAATCTTGATGAATGTGCCACAATCTCCTTGGTGTTTTAGTAACAGAAAAATGGATTATAATGGATGCAATTAAGCAACCACCTGATACTGTCCTTTGAACAAGCTAATGGAAGCTTGATCATCAGATATCCATCTACAAGAGTTAGTGGGAACCTTCTTCTGGTTGAAACAAGTACTCCTAGTGGCTTAGGGTTCTTTTTCCAAAGGCGCATTACAGTATACTTGAAAACGTGGAGGATTAGATAACGAGGCCCTCCACATGAGAAAGCACAATTATTTTTATGAGTTGTGTCACACCATCATGTGATACTAGCTTGAAGGGAGGGGCAAGTGGTCAGTGACAAAACTATGAGACATTGTAGCTTAAAACGAAATTAGTTGACGACCATTGAATAAGCAAAAAGGTCGAATAAACAAAAAGGAGATGAATGGGTAGTAAGAAATGATTTAAATGCATGGTTTAATAATGGATATGACATTAAACAAAAGCCAAACAGAATTCATGTAGTTGACCCGTATAGTTAAGATAAGGCTTAGATGATGATAAATTAATTAGATTTGGAAGTTTCAGAAGTTAAAAATAAGTTGGATGTTAAACACAAATAAGTGCTTATTCAATAAATACTTATTTTTAACTTAAGCACTCCAAACATGGCCTAAGTCTGTTACCACTAGTCAGTCGCTTGGAGAAGCTTACATGATCCAAGAATCTTTCATGTTATATTGGAGCCCAGCCCAACAGCACCCCACATGTTCCGCTCGGCTCTCACCACCTTCTGTTTCTGTTCATGGAAAATGTTGGTCTAAACCAGAAAAAATGAAACTCTGGACAGCTAATATCACCTTGAATAAAGCCAATTATAGGATTCACCAGGGGACAATGTCTTGGGATATAAGAATCCACACCACAGAATACTTGGGGGCTTCACAATAAACTCATTCCCTTGTGGAAATAGGGATGTAATTAATTTGGCTGGGCTCAGGTTGAGCATTTGAAGGGACCAGCATTAATTCTTCAAATTAGGTACCAGACTTACATCTCTGATCCCTTGCCTCTTAACTGAATATCTGCTATACTGTGAACGGGTGGGTGGCACAACCAACTTAAGTGTAAAAAAGGGATTTGTTAAAAGTTTTAATGCCGACTGCTCCTCCCTAAGACCATTTGGTTACCCATTCCTGATTTATTAAATGATTCTTATTTTGTTTGGGGATTGTTTACCCATTCCTGATTTATTGAAGTCTCCCTATCAAAAAATAAAATCATTGAATTTGAAGTACTACTCTTCTTTCTTAGAAGAGGACATCCTTGGCATGGACCCTAACTTAATTAGGGTCAGCTCGCCATCCTTTGTACTAGCATGCAGTCATGTACATGTTCCATGGGCAATAAGGTGGGAGCTCACCACCTGATAAACTCCCCCTCAATCATCCAATAGAAATTTTGATATACAATTAAATCATATCATAGAGATAATAAGCCTGTCAGTTTCAGTAGTTTTAGACTTTTAGTTGGGGATCAATTGGGTCTGAAAACGACACAAAAGTGAAAGCTATTCGACAATCCTTCTGTTTATCCCTTATCTACCTTGAATTTGGCCAAGTAGCTGAGGTTTTCTCTTTGTTCCACTCTGATTCCATGGGGTTATAAATTGATTAGGCCCCCCATTTTTTATGGCTTTGAAATCATTACTTTGAATTCTGCCATCACAGTGACGATTGATAAGGGATTTGGGATCTGTTACTCTCGCTTTGTTTATGTAAAAGTCTATGCAATCAATCACAAGTGTTCCATATAAACGAGTTGGGCTCATTTGTGACGAACATCGCACATGATCTCATAAAAAAGGCCATGATAGACTTACAATGGATATGCATTAAACAGAATGAAATGGCGAAACAGAAAGCCGAACCCATGTAATCAGATAACGCTTAGATGACGATGACGATGCACTACAGAACAAACAGTGGAATTTGGATAGTTGCAGAAATAGTGTTATGAAATGAAACGAATCTTTTCCATTTTGGGTTTTTTTTTTCTTTTTCTTTCTTTTGGTTACAGAAACGTGTCAAAGTTAAAAACACTTCATTCAGCAATTCAGTGATTATTTATTTCAGCGGTAATCAAACACCAGTCTAAGGATAAGGAGTCATAAAGGGTGGTCTACGTAACAGTCATTCGGATCGGATTTGGCTACTGTGAAAATAGTAAATAAAGCTGGTTCCATGCTCAGCTGGATGGACCCTTTTTTTTTCCAGCTCTTAGCCATAATAGCAACAACAACTGCCATCGACAATGAGCTGTTGCAACCCCCTAAAGAAGCCCCAAGTAGTGGACTAAAGGTACGTACATCACGGGTTCATTTCAAGTTGATGACCTCCCAATAAATAACCTTTTGTTCTTCTTTCTGTATCAACCCGGGTCCGACCCGAACCCCCAATACATGGACATTGGACAGTACCATACAACATTACAACATACATGGTTCATGGTTGCGCAGCTTGCGCTCAATTCTTCTGGGTGTCAAGACAAGTTGACCCGATCCATAGCCAACCTGAGTTGACGAAACTCATGAATGTCCCCTTTTCTTGAGGAATTGAGAATGATAGATAGACCGGTTTAGGGTTTATGTCCCCAACTTGAATATTATAATCAATTGTTTATTAATTACAGCCCATGAGGCCATGAGACCACAAGCTTGCATTCAAAATAAATAAAATATTGTTTTAATGAGGAAAAATGATGAAACCATTGACCCTAAACTCCTAGAAATTTCAGTCGGCCATTGGCCACCTAATTGGTGGATTGGACCTTTCGAAATCCTTAGTCTTCTTCTGTTGATGGATGATCAACCCATGAGCAAACCGTGGGCCACTCCCATCTCCCAGCCCAACCACTGGCAATATAAACCAAATTATTTGGTCCCAACATCAAATGGTTGAGATTCTTCAATTGATATTTGTTTTTAAGATAATACCCATCAAAGGGTTGGATGGGCAGAGTTGATGAGTTGGGGAATTACAGAGACTCAAGACATCACATTGTAGCTGGCTGACAAAAGAGTGCTGCGTTTTATCAAATGGAGGAAAATGGATGGAGATATAAAAGGTGATTTGATACCACCAAACAATCACCATAGCTAATCTACTTATTTATTCTAATTTATAATCTTAATAATTAATAACAATGGTGCTTATCAAACTTATAACAATGGTGCTTATCAAACTTATCCTTTGATAATGTCTAAAAGTTTCACAGTTGCAACTGTACAAAATCTAACATCTGCTGGTGGTTACCTACTTATTCGGTCAAAACCCACCAAAAGTAGAGAGAGAGAGAGAGATCTGAATTGAGAGTTCTTCACACATGGAAATCCTTGTTGAAGAACCAAAAACAAAACATAAATATTGACAAGAATTACATGCAACCAGACTGGAGGAAAATCATCTCTAAGAAGCTCAAAAGAAGAGAGCAAGGACAGAGAAAGAAATTTATATATGCATATGGTTGATAAGAACTCTCTGTTTCATCTCATTTGATGAACGATTAACTAGAAACAAGAAGAAAAGGAGACATATATTCATGTTCAGCCAATTTGGAAATGATCACCGGAGAACATTGACTGTCACCGGAAAACATGGATGAACACTAGGACTTGCGCTTACCCGATTTGGGTCGACGGGTACTCTTTGGTTTTTTGAAAGCGTCACAGAATCCGCAGGCAGAGACCTTAGGAGAAGGTGGGTCGATGGCTGGTGACACCTTTCCTGTCCGATAACCCCGTCCTCCATTAGACCTGCTGCGCTCCATAATTCCTGCTGATCCGACACTCTTGCTTTTGGTTAGCTCTCTCACTTCTGCACCCTCTTGTTCGCCTTCTTCCTTCTGCTTCATTTGATCTAATTCTCCTGACAAGAACCTGTCTTCCCATACTAAGCCTGATGAGCCTTGTCTTCTGAAAGAAATTGAAGACCTTTGCAGACCAGCCATGGCCTCTCTCTCTCTCTCTCTCTCTGTTTCTGGGGTATGATCTAGAGACTTCTATGCTGAAAATATGAACTCTAAATCCACATGCTTATTGTTAGGCTTGGACTATATATAGAGAGATGAGGAGAGAGGATGACAAATGAAGAATAAAGAGTATGCCACCCGTATGGTTAAGGAAGAAATCAGAAAAGAAATAAAGGGAAAAAAGTGAAGGAGTTAATGAAAAGCAAGGAAGAGGAAGGCAGGAAGCATGTCTGTTGAAAGACAAATTAAAAAAAAAAATTAAAATTAATATTTGTTTTATTATTTTATAGCTAATAATGTATTAATTAGTTTATTATATATAGTTTTGCTATACTACTAAGTTGTCTTGTCTACTACTACTACAGCTTCTTGCCCATGAACTTTGACTGGTTCTTTGTCCATTGAAGGCTGACTCGGCAGGGTTGAGTCATCACCCAAAGCTCCCTTGGTTTGATTTGATGGAAAAGCTCTGGGTAGTTGCCGAAATTTCTGAGTAATCTTGGTGAATTAATTAACCCATAAACATGAACAAACGAACCTTTGTAATTTGCATTTAAAATCCGCATCCAATCATCAAAATTAAATGCATAGATTATTTTTCTTGCTCGTGCATATGATCATGCACCCTCTCTCTCTCTCTCTCCGATGTGACATTGTACCCTCTACAAATTACAAAGGCATCCTATACCACACATCTGGAATATTATGAGTAAGACAACTAGACTGGCAGATATAAGATTACATCTGTAATGACACGATGTACCACATGTGTGGTATATGATTCATCATTCATAGTTTCATACAAGAGAAATAATATTTCAAAGCACTTAATTTAATTTTAATATTTAAATTTTTCAAGCAAGACCCATTTGAAATGATGTAGCAGATGTATGGTGTATTTTTACAGTCATTCTTTTTACTATTTTATTTTATTTCTGGTATCATGTGCAGGCTTTCAGATAGCATTCTTCTGTTATTTTGTTAAGAAGACTTTAGCCCATGAAACTATGATTCTTACATTTATAATACAAATTGATTACTCAAGTTAGAATCATTGATACAAGCCCTTTCAAATGATTTTTTTAACTTTATTATTTTTCCCTTTTCCCAGATAGACCCGAAACTCTTAAGAAAAATTGACTGCTTGCAAATACCAAATAACCTGAGTTTTCTTCAAAACATAGCAACCTTACTCGTATTTCATGGTAAACCAAAGTCATGGCTTTGAAAAATGAGAGATTTGAAAATTTCATCCACAGAGAGAGTCACGGACCAGGAGGACCACACCTTCAATTCTCGAAACAACTAAACCCAAACATGATTGCCTTTATTGACTTTGGCCCAGCAGTTGGAAGTCTCTAAAAGAACAGAAGAGTTCATCTTTTATCATTTCACAATCATCACTTTTAATATTATTACCTAAAAAAGTGGCTCAAATATTTCAGCATGAAAAACTTTTCACCCATTTTATGGTGAAACAGACAGAGCCTTTAATTGTTTTGCTTCCTTTTTTTTGCGAAAATTCCCGATTAGTACCATATTCTTTAGGCCTAGTGCCCAACTTTAAAACGCGACAATTCAATATCCAACTTTCAAAGCGTGTCAATTTAATATCTACCGTTAATCAGCCATTAAGTAGCATTTGAAAAAACACAAATGTCCTTCAAGTGTCATCTAATTTTCTTTATCAACCATCCAAACATTGATAAAAAATAAACAGTCCCAATCCTTGCCTTTTTCTATTCAAGAAAGTGGACATTCTAGTGACCCTAACTTTCTTGAATAGAAGAGGCAGGGATTTGGAACTGTTCATTTTTTGTCAACGTTTGGATGGCTGATAAAAAATATTAGATGACACTTGAAGGGCATTTGTGTCTTTTAAATTGCCACTTAACGACTGATTAAACAACTGGTTAATGACAAGTAATAGATTGTCATATTTTTAAAATTCGTCTGCTCGGGCACTGAATTGTCACATTTTAAAGTTCGGGGGCCAAAGTGGCACTAGACCCAAAGTACAGGTACTAATCAGGAATTTTCCCATGTTTTACATTACTACATATCGTAAAATTTAGGCTCGACTTTATACTAGTTCAGGCTCGAGCTCTATACCAAGACTATTCAAATTTTGGCAAAAGCTAAACCCAAGCCTAACCCATGAACAGGTCTAGTTATCAGTACTTGCAACACACATGAAATCACATATATTTTCAAGCAATATTCAATTTTTTTTTCAATTTTTTCAATCCAGTATTTCAAAGATAAATATGTTAGAAGGGGTTCTAATGTTTAAACATATAGAAACCCCCTAAATCAATACAGTTACAGAAATATTATATGAACCATTACAAGAGAAATAGTGATCCAAATCTAGAGGCGATTATCTTATTGTTAACCCAGACCGTGGCACTAGCTTCATGATGAAAGATCGTTGCTCCAGTAGTCCAATAGTCAGTTCTCTATAAACCAAGAAAAAGAAAAGTCAAATAAGAGATATTTAGGCTGCATTTGGCATTCCTGACTTATCTTCTTTTTACTGTAAAAAAATCAGTATTCATAGGAGCATTTTAACTGCAGAAAGGAGATAAATCTTTAAAAAGGAATGCCAAATGCAGCCTTAGCTTCCTTTTCGACGAATAGACTTTAGACCAATGTCACGGTCATCAAATAAGAATTTATGAAAATTTCTTCTTGATGATATCAGACGATTCAGACCCACAGTTTCCGTATTAACAACAAATAGCTGAACTGACTTCGTGTTACTGATTGATAGCTCATCCCACCGCTTAGGGTAAGGTTACTGGTGACAGTTTCCACAATTTCCTCGTAACATTGTATTACAAAGGTGAATCACAAAGTTTTCTATGATGTTAATTTTTTTTATGGACAGTATTACAGCACCAAATTTCTGACTTTTAAGTGTTGCAAGTCAGTATCATTCATAGTTGTTTGGGCGCCCCTAGGCGACAAGGCACCCTTTGTGGCTCATCTCTCTGTTACTACTACTACTTACTTTTTTTCCTATAACAAAAATAAGGGTTCAGCCCCTAGGGAACTACCCTAGAATCTATGTTTTCTACATAAAAAAAAATCCATTGCCTAGGCGCCCACCTAGGCAACTAGGTGACAAGGCGCCCCCCTGTCGCCTAGCCTCACATTGGCGCCTTGAAAACTATGGTGTCATTATCTGAAACTATGGTCAGTTTGGAAGGAGTACAAATACAAATATGTGCAATACAAATACATGCAAAATAATACAAAATACAAGGCTTCTACATATTTGTATTTATACTCCTTCCAAACTGAGCCTAAATGTATAATTTTGATGTCCAACTTTTGTAATTCTTATCTGTGACTAATTTTTTTATTTTTGATTGGAACCGTCAAAATTCAAGCATCCAACTCAACTCAAATAAGCCTTTGTCCCGACTGTATATGGGATTGGCCACATGAAACCATTCCACTCTGTTCAATCTATGTCCTTTGTAAAATTCAAAAGCATCCTTAGTGTTAAAAAGTGCACTGATTAATGGTATCAAAGATACAGTGAGACAACTTACCAAAGAAAGAAGGATATACATTGGAACCAAACGGATGTAACTGACTTTAACTGGTAAAGACAGTATCAGCAGCTGACCGCTGGTAAGGAAGGCGATGATCAGGAACCCCATCTTCTGCACGTTTGTCTTCAAACCATTGCAATACTCTTCGGCGTGGCAGATTGGTGACATGTACTATGCTGCTGATCATTGCATTCTGCAATGTTATCATTGCACAAAACAACACATGAATTAATGCCCATACATTAGCATCATAGATGCATGCATGTGATACATGTGAAGTACTTGGTATATGAATTATATGCATATGGATATGACTATAAGTTTAGCAGAAGGTATGAACTGAGTTGATAGTATGCATGTGAAATGTATGAAAGCCATCGGCCATACAGACTCACCCGAGAAGCCTGGATCAATCACAAAGCTTCTATGCAAGAAGTTTGGATTTTAATTTCAAACTTGAGGATCCTCTGTCACGTAATAGAACAGAAGGAAAATCCATGCTGTCAGAAAGATAGTAGAAGGGCTTTGAGCAACCCCTCCCCCCCCCCATGAATTTTGATAAATAAAACCTGATTTGTTACCACTTTATGATACCAGTTAATCAGTTACAAGAATTTCTGGTATCATAGTCGAACCCTAGAATAGACCTCTTTGGAAAGGATGGACAACCATAGAAAATCCAAAATGCTAACACTTACCTAAAATTTTGAGTTTATAGGCCATGACAATGTTCAAATAGGCTTTCAATGTAAAAACTCATAAAAATCAGTACAACAGCAATTATCAACAATATGGTATGAACACAGTAAAGTCAATTCATATTTTAATTTGTTACAATGGAAGATAATCATGTCCATCCAAGGTTTGAAATTTCGAAAGTATTGGGTCGTATCTGCCGATATATCGTATCGGGGGCTTCCCAATACGCCCCTACAGGGGGTGTTTCGGGGTTTAACCCAGTTCAGGGGGTAGACAGGCCTTAAACCGACCCCTCTGAACCAGGTTTAAAAAAAAAAAAAAAAAAAACTAACTAAAAAAAATATGAGAAATCAGCTTCGATACAGGCCGATACACCCCTACCGGCATATCGGCCGTATCGATATTTTGAACCTTGTGTCCATCATAAATCAGAATACACTAAAAACGTTCATGTGTGCATGTGTTTGTGTAGGTAGCTAAATACATAAAACATGCATTTCAACAAATTTGACACTTTTATGACCAATATAAGAGCCATAATTTTATTGTTATGTACTACTTCAGTAAATAGCTCAGAGAATCTACAAGTTCATCTGAATAAGTAATTATCTGATAAAAAATAGTAGTTTTCTGGTTATCTGATGTCATATTTTGCCTAGTGCAAAGATTGCATATGAAACTGGATAAATTAACTTACAGTGGGGCGCTTTGTGCGACTATAAACTCTTTCAAGAGTTTCAATTTGCACTTTCTTCAGCCTCTTCTGCATAGACCATCTGGTTTGCATGACGTGGACTGGCATTTTCACCTTTGGCTCAGGTTCTGCAGCATCAATTTCTGTTCCTTCAGAAGGATCCATGGGTTTAGTTTCAGGTAATGAAGTTGGCACAACTTTATCTGGCAGAGAAGCACACATCAATAGAAGATTTGGAGGAGGATCGCGAAGCAATTCGAGGACCACAGCCCTATCAAGACAAAGCTCAGCAGCAAGACTCTTAATCTGTGAAAAAGACAGGTGTTAATGGGATCACACGACCATGAATCTGAATCTATGAGCAAGGAATGGATTTAATATTTATTAACTCATCATGTTTTAAACAACAAATTGTGGAACATGAGGCTTCCACATACAAGCTAATTAAGCCTATACTTCAAATTCTACTAATCTTATAGAGGAGGTCTGCAGGATGAGGCTTTGATTATGTGGTGTGTGTGTGTGTGTGTGTGTGTGTGTGTGTGTGTGTATATATATAGGATTGATAGATTAGAGTTCTATTGATTAATAAGTTTTATGATGGTGGTGTGGTGATGTACCTTTGGGAGGGTTATGTTGTGGGACGTTGTATTTCTTGTTAGTGATGCCTTACCATCAGAGCATATAATTTTTTTCTTTTTCATTTAATGAATATTTTCTATTTACAAAAATAATATACTTAATTAAGTTCAAAGAGTTATGATCTGCTAGTCCTTCATTGGGGCCTGTTTATTGGGGTCCTTTGTAATCTTCTAACTTGAGAAGGAATCTCTCCCTTTCTTCTCTTTTCATTGAATAAAATTAATATTTATCAGAAAAAAAAAACTACACACTGTTTAACAAATCTGTAGTATAGTTGCTGCATTCTATACATGCATTGGGTCAGTAGACTATGGCATTATCTGCTGATTTGGTTCATCACTACCTGCTTATTTGGTTCATTTATCATATAACATGAAAATTCTACCGCATGGAATACTATCTAGAAAATCCATACTGATACTGGCCATTATGTCACCAAGATACTTAAAAATGGACTCCATACATTTTCAGATTAAGTTACCTATCCATGCCATGTCTGGATAACATGGTTGCCCATTTGATGTATTTTTTTTTTAGATTAGCCTTGTTTATGTTAGTTCCATGTCCCAACATTTCTTGAACTTACCCTACAAATAATGGATGTTTTCTTCAATTCATGTTAAGAAAACACGAGCAAGAAAAGTTGGGCTCTTTTTGCGTGTTTCACTGTTATCTTCCTCAAAGTTGAGTCATGGGAGGGCACTGATTGGAGAAACAATTGCACCTGCTTTGGGCTGCCATCTCATCTTCCATGTGCCAAAAGTAGGGATATGTGGGATGCTATACCTGCTGTACCCAAACAACAAAAATTGATATATACATCTACTGTGCATGTGTAATCTAAAAGGCCATTACATAATGTTGGTTCCAGCTATTTGGAGTCTTGAGAGGGATAGACTGGAAATGGACCTAACCTTTTGACATTTTTCTGCACAAAGTGGCTGCTATTAGACTTGAATCCATGTTCTAATGATGGTTGTCATCCTAAGATTTTACCATTTCACTAAGCAATGGCCCCTGTGCATGTGTTATATGCATGTATTAATGCATTTGTTTTGTGTAAAGGATGGTTGCATCAAGTGTTAGCCTTAGACATCTTGGAGATGAGCACCTTACTAGCAGAGCCAATTTATGAGACAAGAGTTGCCCTATCTAGTTCAAAGATGCCTCGGATTTTTCCTTGACTGTATGAATGTTCCAGGCCATCAAGTTCTCAGTTGCCACCACATGTGGCAGCAACACATATATAAACACCATACACTAAAACATACTTGTAGCAGCACCACATATTATATATGAACACCACACACTAAAATATACAACTTTAGGAGTACATATATCAATATAAGAGGAGACTTACCCTAGTTTTACGCCGACCATCCTTTAACGCAGAAGCCAATCGTCTAAGTTGCCAATTTTTAAGCTTCAATTCTTCTTCTTCTTCTTCTTCTTCTTCTTCTTCTTCTTCTTCTTCTTCTTCTGACTCCATATCATTTTTTGTAGCATCTGTAGTTGAGTCAAACATTCCTGAAAGCTCATCATCCCCTAATGCCTCTTCCAGCTCCTGTTCAAGCTTAGCAAGGTCTTCCTCACTTATTTCATCATCACTGTCATCCACAGATAGGTCATCATTTTTTAAATCTTCTTCCAGCTGTCTAAAGAGTGCCTCAAAAGCATCTTCATCTATATCCTCCTCTTCCCCATCATCATTTTCAGGTAATATCAACTGGAGCACACAAATTGAATTAGATAATATTTTTGAACTCCAAATAGCTGACCATAATTAAAGGTTACTGATAATACAGGAATGACATTATCGTGTGTCTCAAATAGACCCTACGGAGATCAATGCATAAAAGAAACTGAAATAATGAAACTGAGAAACTTTAGGAACACAATCTAAATCAGACACAGAATAGTGGGACACAAAAAGAAGGGCTGGGTTATAATTACATGGTTCTCAATAGAGGTGTAAAGTGGGCTGGGCCGGCACGGCACGGCACGGCCCGCAGGTGGCCCACACAAAGTGCGGGCTGTGCCGTGTTGGCTAGTGGGCCGTTATGGGCTGTGTCGCCCTCCCCGGTGAAAATTTTGGGGGTCGGCACGGCACGGCTCACGGCCCAGGCCCGTGCGGGTCAGTACCGTGCCACGGGCCAAGCTGGCCTGTGGGCCAAGCCTTTGGCCAGGTCGGGCCGTGCATCGGGCCAAAGCTATTTATCTAAAAAAAAATTGACAAAAAACTTAAAATTTTAATTTTATATGAATTTTGTGTATACAATTGCTTATATATACAATAATTAAATAAATTAGTATAATAAAATTAAAAAATTATTTATTTTATTAATATATTATATACTATATATTATTATATAATATTATATAAATAATATATATGGGCCGTGTCAGGCCGGACTGAGCCGGGCTGCAGGCTGGGCCATGCTGGCCCGTGGACCTAAAACCCTGGCCCAGCACAGCCCGCATGATCATACCGGACCTAGCACGGCCCACGGACCGTCGTGTCGAGCCATGCCGGGCCAGTCCAAGTTCGTGCTTGGCCGTGGGTGGCACGGCCCAATTTACACCTCTAGTTCTCAAAACTAAGAAGGATGACTGAATAATAAGAGACTAGTATTGGTCTAGCTCTTAGTTTGCATGGAGAGATATAGGAAGTAATAGATGACAAAGTTAGGTACAAAATGGTTCAGAAGATGCAGTTGGTGTCACAAATCTGAACACAATTGGTGCTGCTACTATGTACCAATTCATGGGCGACTTTAGAGAGTGGTTGTTGTATTATCGGAGAACCATGCTTGCAATTGATGGATGATAGTGCAACTTCTGCTTTTGAAACCAATGATCTTATGATGATGAGCTCCGAATTGTATAATTAGTTCTAAAGAAGAAAGCTCAGAATTCCAATTTTAAAGATAATACGCATTCCTATGCATGAGCATGACTATCCATAGATGGATCCCAATGATCCAAATGTCATTCCTGATGGGTTAGCAAGGTCAAGGATCAACAGGAAAGGGTGTATGCAAATTGCAATATACTCATTTCCATACCTTGATGTATAGAAAACATGAATGTATGATATGTGATGGACTCTTGGTTTGTTATGACTGATGTCCATAGTGTGCATCATCTTTTTTGTATGTTCTCTTTTTAGATAATTTGTTTGATTGTTATATACGATCAACAATGGGAGACACATTAAATTTCTGGGATTTAGCCAAGTAGAGTTAAATTGGTTGTCCTATGAAAGTTATGAAGTTGGAGAGTCACACCAAATTACATTTTATTTCATGGGTTAGACCAAGAAACTATTCATGTCCTCTTTAATCATAAGGCAGGTACAATCAGAAAAGAAATGGTACAAAGAAGAAAAGGGTTGAGAAATATGAGTATGGAGTGATTCAACACAACATTTTGGATTTAGACGTCTCCTCAATTTCACTTACTTTGTGATTCTTCCCTCACAACTACAATGCATCTAATAATTACATGCTTCATAATAGGAGTTATTGCTCCAAAGTAGAAACATTTTCTATATTATCAGTTTTTATCAATAACATATATATAATATAACCTATAAGTTTATTGTAGTTTTAAGTTTACAAAACTAGGAGATAAATGTAAAACTAGAATAAAGATAATAGCCTCATCATATAGAGGATCAACAGAACATCAAATCCATATAGATGATACAGTAACTGGAGTATGAATCAGATCAGTTTATATGATCAACTCATGCATAAGAGAAACGATTCTATAGTTAAGTTGAAACTAGAAAGTGGAGAAGGAAGTGACGGAAAAGTAAATGTTCAAAAACTCAAAGTATCAAACTGAAATTTCATTGAAAAAAAAAGAAAGAAAAAAGCCAGTTACGGGAGAAGAATTTATGAACTTCCAAGTATATGAAAGTAATTTCTGGTACTCAACAAATCACTAGGTTGGAAAATCTATTTGGCATGTGTGTATAGAGCTAACAAAAGAAGAACAAATAGCCTAAAAAAGTTAAACGTAGACTTGGAGAAATTAAAACCAGCTAGAACAAATTTATAGACTCATTAGCTTCAATGTATAAATAAGTAAACGAAGCAGGTATTAGCAACTGGAGAGCATATACTTTATTAGCCTCCAATGAGTTAAATTAAAAAAAAAAAGGATATTAAACGAAATTACAAAGTTCATCCCTTCAAGAGCTCTAGAACACCAACCCAGATGAAATTTACAAAAATCAATTTACTTCCAGACATATATAAACCCAGTTCCTAACAACTCCTAAACAAACGAACCTGAAATAAATTAAAATAGAGGTAAACGTAGAAGAAGATGAATGAAGAAGTGTGTACCTTCTTATTCTTCTTCTTCATCTTCTCCGTCGTCGAGGATGTTACTGCAGAGCTGCTATTTCGACGACGCCGAGAAAAGACGAGAGTGGAGCAATTGAACGGGGCACGTGGCACAACCACATAAGGGCTGGGGGGAGCGAGACGACCGACAAAGAGGCGGTCACTGTGACGGGAAGCCGCTGAACCCCAAAATACCACAGAAGAAGAGGATGAAGCGGCAGCCATTGTTGTGAAGCTCCAAATCTGTTTTGCTTCTGATAAATCTGGAGTCTGGACGGATCACCTTCCTTCTGGCTTGCGGCTGCGGGGTTTTAGGGGCTTTATACAATGCATCGTGTCCAAATAAACTTATCAGTAGGTCTAGCTTGTGTTCCATCATGACAGTTGAAATGGTTGACTATCAAAAATTCGTACTGAAAGGATCATCTAACTGCGTCCTTCAGAGGATCGACGGGGCTAGGCTAACCCATGGTCATGGTGTGACGTGGCTGGATGACAGCCCGTAGAGGTTCGACCGGGGACCGTAGCAGTGGGAGTGGATCTTCGAAGATCAGGGGCCATCATAAGGAGGGATAGGATGCACATGACGAAAGGAAGCAGCGTGACTGCGTGGTTCGTGGTATAGATCATTTTCATGAGTTCGGATCTGCTGGTACCTTCATCCAGCCGCACATCAGGAACATCTGTTATACTTTATATTGACGATATATTTCTGATCAGCAATGTGTTGCGGTAAATCGTAAAATATTGGTCTCTGTAAAAATAGGTTTATCGCAAGAAAGGAAAGTGCTATGAACTTGGCACAAAGGAATGGGAATGCAATAAGGCGACGCTAACGAGAGAAATACCAATGTTGTTGTAAATTAAATTCAATGTGACACGCATATATACACGGCTTTAGCCCACTTGGATCAAGTGGTCAGGTGGGCCCAATGAATTGGCCACGTGTCCACTTGGTTACAACTTACAACTGTGGGTTGCCAGCTTGTCTTCCCGGGAATCCCGTAACCGATTCTTGTTATGTTAATAACCCCCCTCCCCCACCTCCCAATATGAAGTTGGGTATGAAGGGAATGAACATGTTCGTGTAGGAAGTGACAGTCAATGGCTATATGTTTTTTCCTTTTGCGAAAGATTGGATTTGTTGTTATATAAGGAGGGCCGCTTGATTATCGCAATAAAGCAATAAACAGTAAAGGTTGAGCGACAAGGATGCTAAGATCTGAGAGGAAGCGTTTGAGTCAGAGTAATTCTACGGTGGTAGATGCCATTACAGGATATTCTACTTCAGCAGATGAGCGGGTTACAGTGTTCTGTTTTTTCGTCTTCTAGGAAACAAGTGAATCGCCGACAAAAATCACATACCCTATTGTTGAACACCGGGAGATTGGGCAACTACCCCAGTCAGTATTACAATAGGCTCGAACACTAAAATCATTTGATGAAGGTAAGAGGACTCCTTTGTCTCGAAAAGCAGAGAGATATCTAAGGATGCATAATGTTGCAGACATGTGGGCTTCAACTGGGTGTTGTATATGTTGATTGAGGGTGTGAACAAAGTAGCACAACTCTGGTCGCGTAATGGTTAAGTATACTAGTCGGCCAATGAGACAGCAGAAGCGACTAGGGTCCGAAAGTAAGGGACTCTGTTCATCGAACCGTAGTTATTGTTCCATTGGAAATGATGTTGGGCGACAATCAATCATGTTAGCATCATGTAGTATGTCAAGTAGGTACTTCCATTGATGTAAAAAAATCGCAGAGGAAGAGCGATGAACTTCAATCCCCAAGAAATAAGTGAGCAGTCCCAAATCTTTGAGACGGAAGCACTTGTTCAGATACTGCTTTAGATCATTAATTTGATTGAGATTATTGCTAGTAATGATTAGATCATCAACATAAACAAGAACAGCAATGTATGAACCCGAATGGGATGAGAAGAAAAGTGAGTAGTCATTTAATGACTAAGTCCGTACTACTTGAGGGCGTCTGAAAAATTCTCAAACCATTGTCGCGAGGCTTGCCACAGACCATAAAGTGACTTGTTTAGCTTACATACTTGTTTGTCACCATGATGGGAAAGTCTCGGTGGAATTTCCATGTAGGCTTCCTCATGGAGATCTCCATTCAGGAAGACATTGTTAACATCAAGTTGGTGAAGGGTCCATCCCCGACTAGCAACTATTGATAAAAGGCACCTGACAATAATTAGTTTGGCCACCGATGCATATGTGTCATGAAAGTCCAAGCCCTCAACCTGAGTGTACCCCTTAGCCACAAGTCTCGCCTTATATCGCTCAACTATTCCATCAGCTCGATACTTGATTTTGTACACCCATCGAGTATCGATGGCTCGTTTTCCTGACAGCAGCTCAACAAAGGTCCATGTGTTATTTTGTTTTAAAGCTACAAGTTCATCTTCCATAGCTTGTCGCCACCATGGATCTAGAACTGCTTGTTTGTATGTGTGTGGCTCAGTTGGAGTGTCTACATGGTGAAGAAAACTAGTTGAGTGTTTAGAGAGCTAACAATCATAGTCTTGTAAGTATGTTAGAGCTCTCCGTTGACAGCGAGGTTGAGTCAAATTAATTACGTCGGAGTTGTCTTGATTAGGACAAACCATGTCAGATTGGACTGGTTCATTTTGAGTGGGGATGGGCTGAATGGTTTGCTCACTTTGTGGAATACAGTCAATGTCTTCCGGAGTGGGTAACAATATAACCGAACTTTGCTTTGTGGCATGTGTTGACCCATTCAGCATAAATGGGAAATGATCTTCATAGAAGACGACATCCCATGATGTAAAGATCTGTCAAGAATCCAGGTCAAGGATTTTGTAAGCCTTTTGTCCAAATGGGTATCTGACAAATACCCCTTTGACTGCTCGAGCAGTAAACTTGTCGCGTGTACAACTGTGGTTTTTAGCATAAACCAAACAGTCGAATACGCGAATATGATCATATGACGGCGGTCGATTGAACAACAACTGAAAGGGAGTCTTTCCGCCCAGAACTTGAGTTGGGAGATAATTAATCAGATATGCTGTCGTGGTCACACATTCTCCCCAAAAGGAAAGAGATAGCCCTGCTTGGAAGCGAAGAACTTGGGCTATCTCGAGTAAGTGTCTATGCTTGCGTTCAACCACACCATTTTGTTGCAGTGTGTCAACGCAAGAATGTTGATGAACAATTCCCTATTGTGAAAAAAAAATCCTTCATGAAATGTGAAAAAAAATTCGAATCCATTATCCGTCTGTATGACCCGTACAGAGCATTGAAATTGTGTTTTGATCATATTGCAGAACTGAGAAAAATAGGAAAGAACTTGAGTCTTACTATGCATCAAATACAACCAAGTACTACGAGAGAAATCATCCACTATGATAAGAAAGTATCTCGTGCTACTATGAAAAGGGGTAGAGTAACCACCCCATATGTCAACATGGACTAAATGGAATAGTCTCGATGCTCGAGAACTACTTGTAGGGAATGGCATGCACGCTTGCTTTGCACGATGACAAGCATCACAAGGCAGTCTTGCAAGGAGAGCAGGGATGCCAGGAACTAAAGAAAGGGAATGTCGAGATGCATGACCTAATCACTTGTGCCATATGTTAGTTGTGACTTCACTGTGAGCAGCCAAAGCAGAGTAACATGGAGTATCTTCAACAGTGAAGTAATAGATTCCGTTCAGTGCCTCACCCATGCCAATCACTTTCTTCGATACTATGTCCTGAATCACACAAGCAATTGGCAAGAAAAGAACCAGTGCACTGCAATTGATCAGTTAACTTGTTAATGGAGATCAGATTACAGTGGAAACTGGGTATATGGAGAACTTCATGAAGAGTGATAACGGGGGTCAGTACAACTGGCCCTTGATGTGTAGCCTGCAAAATCACTCCATTGGGCAAGCGAACCGGCTTGGGTTGGGCCAACAGTTTATAAACAGTAAGGAATTTCATATCAGAAACCATATGATCTGAAGCTCCGCTATCCAAGATCCAAGGAGATTAATGAGGAGAGTTATCAAGAACCTTACCAGAGGTATTGGCTATGACGTTATCCATTGCTATGAGCGTCATGAGCCGATTGTATTGTTCCAAGCTCAATCCCTAAATAGGAGAGGCTTCAAGATTCTGTGTACTGACTGATGCAAATGCAGATTTTGTCTCTTTGCTATAGGTTTGTGTTTTACCTTTGTTCTAGTTTGGTGGGTACCCGACAAATTCAAAACAACAGTCTCGTGTATGCCCAGGTTTCTTGTAGTGCTCACATTTCACTTTGGGCTTAGTCTGGGTATTGTACCCCGACCAACACTGGCATCAAGATCTGTATTGACTAATGTATTGATGACGTCAAGGTGTTTCTCTTCCTGGACAGCCAGAGCATATGCTATGTTGATGCTGGGCAAAGGATTCGATCCAAGAATGTTGGATCTAACATTGTTGAATACATCATTAAGCCCCATGAGAAACTGATGATGCAGTTTCTCATCTTCTCGCATGGCTATAAAGTGTTTGGCTGGCCCACAAGTGCATTCAGATATAGGAAACACTGTTTGAAACTCGTCCCATAGAGCCTTCAATTCGGTGAAGTAGGCTGCTACCGAAAGATTTCCTCGTTGCAATGTTGCAAGGTTCTTTTTGAGTTGGTAGGTTCTTGGTGCATTCTTCTACGAGAACCTCTCCTCAAGATCCTTCCATATCTTACTAGCTATGTTTGCATAGACAACACTATCATGGAGTTCACATGCCAGTGAATTGAAAATCCAAGAAATCACCATCAAATTGTATTTGATCCAAAGCGATTCTTGTGGCGATCCTACGTCAAGTTTTGGTAGTGAGCCATCAATAGAACAATACTTGTTCTTGGCTCTCAAAGAATTTCTCATTGCACACTACCAAGTTGGGTAATTGTCCCCATTGAGAGGACAAGATACTAACAAAGTTCTTGGGTTGTCTAAGCTATGCAGAAAATAGGGTGAATCTTGGCTTGAATCCATTGCAAGAAAATCAGATGGAAAAATGAAACACAAAGGTTCAGAACCGGCTCTGATACCATGTAAAAATGGGTTTATCGCAAAAAATGAAAATATGATGAACCTAGCACAAAGGAATGGGAATGTGATAAGGCGACGCTAATGAGAGAAATACAAATGTTGTTGTAAATTAAATTCAATGTGACACGCATATATATATATATATATATATATATATATATATATATATACATGGCTTTAGCCGACTTGGATCAAGTGGTCAGGTGGGCCCAATGAATTGGCCACGTGTCCACTTGGTTGTTACAACTATGAGTTGCCAGCTTGTCTTCCTAGGAATCCCGTAATCGATTCTTGTTCTGTTAACAGTCTCCGACAAACATGAGAATTGAGAAAAGAGGTTTAAGCCTAAGGGGGCGTTCTTTTTTCGGATTTTGAAAGGGGGGAAAGTTGGTCAATGGGATTTTGGTTTCCATTGACCAAGAATCCCATGTTCTTTTTTAAGATTTATGTAGGGACCAGGGAAAGTTAATTTTCCTGGGTATCACTTACCCGCATCTCCTAAGTGGGTAAATAACTTTTCCACCTAGGGGGAAAATTGTCAATACTTGAATGGGACAAAAATGCCCTTTTTGATAATGGATTTTTATGGCTAAAATGGTTATTGCCTTATTTACATGAGAAATAAAAGAACATGGATAAATGCCCTTACCTGAGTAAGTATTTCCTAGAAAAAACTTACCTAGGTAACTACATTTACCCGAATAAGTAACTTACCAAAAAACAAACAGAGCCTATAATGAACCGCTTGTGCAAAATTAAATAAAATGAAGAGAAATGATAGATCAATATATCTCCTCTCATCTACCTACTCCTTGGATAGTTCATAGGTCATAGGTCATAGGTCATAGGTGTGAGCGTGACCATTACGTATTTGTTTGTAACATAACTCAAACTGGAAAACCACTCCAGAATAAATGAAGAGTCCATACTAAAAGGTTGTGATATGAGTATTGAACACAACCATACTTTGAACGATGCATGTAATTGGACCTGACAAAAATTGCATTAAAAAAAAAAAAAACAGATTGGAATCTCCTATCTAGTGACCCAAAATAGAGCAAGGTTTGGCTGAACACGATGACTGTTTAGCAGGCTGTGGAACCGATGGTAAGATTTAGGCATTGAACCTCATCATTCCAGTCTGCTGAACAGTATTCGGGTCAGATCGGGTCACAGGATTCTGAAAGAATATTAAAATTTTAGTAGCCTGGTCATTGTTTTGTTAATCTGGAAATCCACCCCAATGCCCCATTGGGTGGGGTGTAATCACTGATCAGTACAAATGCCCAAATTACTATTGGAAATTGGAAATAGGAGAAGAAAAAGCATGACAAACGGAAATTAGCAACTTTGTACAGTAACTCTGGGCATGTTCAATCACAGAAGCGATGTCGATTGGTAATTGCAAAGCAGTAACAGTATGTTAAAAACTCTAAAAGCAAGACGATAAAGGGCCCTGCAAGAGAACTCAAGAATCATAACAAAATGTGCTGTTATGACTTTCTTCTGAATTCTATCATTATATTCATCAATTAATAGAAGCACCATGGTCAAAAAAAAAAAAATGGACTATCTGTTGTTTTAAGAGCATATACTAGCAATCTTCTTCTCAAACCCATCTTCATCTTCATCATCCTCGTCATCATCTACAAAGTCATTCTCTTCTTCATTTAACTGATTATGGTTCCCTTCATGTTCAATGTTATAATCCCTCAAACTGCTGCTAGAATAGTCATCACTCGTCAGATGAGCCCTCCTTTTGTCCTTCAGAATTTCACTCAGAGATTTAGGGCCCTGGAAGTCTACTGATGTCATCTTGCTTGGTTGCCCTGAGATTCCAAAGGCATCCTCAGTTCCCCTTGCTTTTCTCTTCTCTTCTTTGATCTGTGCAAGTGTCTTTGGTCCTGTGAATGTAGCAGAATCCTGAGTACATCTCTTTGATTCCCTCGAGATCTCTGAAGGAAGGAAGTTTGATCTAGGATGCCTTCTTTCCTTCTCATGCTGCCTGGACCTGTTAGTAGACCTAGACTGTGATTGCCTAAACCAGCCTCGTCGGTGGCTGTCCCTAGGCCCAATCTCATTCTCATTGCGCAAACCAATCATATCCTTGCCCACTTCTGATGCTAATCTCCCTTGCATCAAGCTATTCATACCATGCCTTTCAGGCCGTTCCCGTCTGCGATCATTCAGACGAGATGAGTTACGCCTTCTTGGGTTATAAGACACTTGGCGTCTGTCCATTCTCCTGTGTTTTGTCAGGTGTTCCCGTAGATCCAAACTATGCTGCCCATCCATACCCACTTCCCTAGGCAAGATCTTCCTTTTGCGGAAAAACATAGGGTCCAACATTCTCTCCTTAGAGAGATCAGAAACTCTTCGAGCATGATAGGAGGTATAATCATCCTCTAAACGATCATAGGAGTCATATATCCCCTGTTCATACAGGATTCCAGTTTCTTGATATTCACTAGGATCATACCCAGATGGATCTTCATAATCATACTGGAGTAAGTGATTATGGAGCCCCCTCGCTTCACTATCATGGGCCATTAAATACTCTGGTTCATCCTCATAGCCCATATTTTCCGATCCATCATCCACGAGTACATCAAATCCTGGGGATGATTCCCACCATTCTTCTGGTTCAATGCGATCATCTACATGCTCTTCTGAACTCTGGTCCTGCCCTAGAAGGGATCTGCTTTCAACCAGATCTTCTGCTGGAGGTGGGGAATCTGATTTAGCTGCTGCCTCATCACACTCAGGCATCGATGTCTCTGGGGAGGAGCTTGGATCCAAACTAACATTAGGAGCTGATTGTTGGAGATCCTCTTTAGGCTGAAACTGCTTAGAGACCGATTGTTGGTTAACCTGTTTAGGCGTAAACTGCTTAGGGCCTGACAGTTGGAGAACCTGTTTGGGCTGAAATTCTTTAGGGGCTGATTGTTGATCTTCTTTAGGCAGAAACTGTACATTTGCCATCGACTTTGAGGTGGTTCCTGATGGGACAGGAGGTGCTTCAATTGGTGCTTGCAATATGTCACTTCCTGTTACTGTCTTATTTTCCAAGGGATGGGCATCACTCACTACAGAAGCTGTCTTTGAGGATTTCCAAGCAGGTAACATACCATTTCGACCATGTAGGAAAGAACACCTTTCACCTTTATTGCAAAATCCATTGAAGTAAAAATAACAGGGCACATTGTTCTTGCTCAATGGTGCAGATGATTGATGTGGCAAAGTTAAACTCTCTGATGGAGCTTCAGTATGCACATCCAAAGGCTGTGAAAGTAGCAATATTTGGATCAATAAAAAATTTAAGATAACAATTAGCTAAAATGTCAAAACAAAAGAATATAGCCCCTACTCATGCAGACAATTTAGAAGCATTTAAAACAAATGGAATCAATGCATCCAGATAGACAAGGAGACTTTGGACTCAAGAAAACCGTTAGTCATAAGTGGTTCTGAGTGTACACATGCTGAAAGGGTTGGTAAGTGAAAGAAAGTGATGGATAAACTAAAATCATAATGATGCAAATTAGAAAAAGAGAAATATCTGAATTGATGGAAAGGCATTTGAAACATGACCCAAAAAAATACGCACGAATCACCTCAAGAAGCAACCTCGAGGCACAATGCATGCAATGATGCAATCAGTGAGCCTTAAATATCCAAATATCACCTCTTCCAAAACAGGGTAAAACATCATACAAGGTCCTGAGGCATAGATTGGACAATGAAGCCCAGAAGTAATGCGACATTTCCTTTTATTTTACATTTTGATCCACTTTAATGGCAAGATGATCCTTCAAAGAGAGGCACATCCTATATTTGTTCAAGAAAACCAATTTGGAACTATGAAAGATAAGCATGAAGTGAAAGAGGCAGAAACCTATGGAGCTGTACAAGAGCTGCACTGATTTGGACTATTTGCGAAGAATGGAATGTAATGTCAAACACCAACCATGAGATGCTGTTTCCACAACATTCTGACACTCCTAGAATCATCTTTGATTAATATATCACAAAGCAAGTTCCTTAGAAATCTCGATGCTTTCAAGGATCATGGTGAACACTGTGACTCTATTGGAATTGATGATACTATGAGGCCTGGCTGGTCATTCATAATATGCCCTCGTCATCTCTCCAAAACACAATGCCAAGTAGCCAATGGAGAAGTTATCAAAATTGAGGAGTCACACCCTCAAAGAAGCCCCAAAGCTCTGGGTGTAGAGTCAACAACTCATCCCTAATTATTTCAGATGCCCAATTGATGAATCCTAATTGGGATTTCTCTTTTGTCTCTTTTTTCTTAAGACAATAAATGTAATTGTGCTAGTATATCAAAAAGTGCATCTGTGTACATACCACCAGGCAGCAACCCTTGTACAAAGATAAACTACAGATAAGGATTCAAAAAGAGCCCACAAAGGTAACATACTATATATATCATTCACATACAAAAATATTTATTGAAAAATGAGAGGAAGATGGGAATTTCCTAAATTCCTTCTTGATTGATAGCTAGGAAAATGGCATGCCATTGAGTATTTCTACTCAAAAAGAGATCGCTAATATATTTTTTTTTGGAGAGAGAGAGAGAGATTGTTAATATAATTTCATTAACAATAGCAAGCAAGGACCCCAATGCCTATCCAACATGGATACTTAATCCATTTAGAAAAAGTCCATGCAACACTGCTGGGAAGGTCCAAGGACTGTGGAAAAGAACCCAGTTGTGTTACCACAAGATTTTTTTAAGGTAAATATTGTATTACTGAAAAAAATAGGGGAAATTCCCACTAAATACAAAGATTTTTTTTTTACAAGTCCCACTAAATACAAAGTCAAACCCCTCCAAGATGAGAGGGCAGCAAAAGTATACAGTATAAGACTATCTCAGTATGTGTAGTATATACAGTCATATAGTGTGACCAACAGAATCATTTCCCAAAAAATTTGGTTCCACTGATCACAAAAGCTCTGAAATGAGAAGCCAAAAAAGTCTTTCTTGAGGCAAACTTGTTGGACCAAATGCCTCTCTACTCTTCGGGTCATCCGTTCAATTCCTGGGAAGAGAAATATCCCTTGAAATATGGCTATTCTTTTCTCCTCACAGCACCCAACAGATTGCTAACGGAGCGTAACTCCTGATTACAGCTCCTCTTCTGCTGAAACCTAGCTTCTGGCGATGCTGAAAAAAGGCTGCTAACATCCCAAAGGGATCCCAGGATTTCCCAAACAGCTTGATGAAGTGAATCCATGTGAAGTGTGAGAAAGGGCAATGAATTAGGAGATGTTCAACCGACTTTCAATCATTCTCACACAAAGATCAATGATTCACCATACACACTCTAGAAACAAGGTTGTCCAATCATCAATGTTTGCATCTTGTTCAGAATAGCTGACCGGGTTAAGATCAATGTTTGTATCTTTGGAATGAAAAGATGATAAATCATCTCACCATTTTTTTTTACACAACAATACCCCAAAAAAAAGTTGTGAAGAAATTCTGTCAAGACATATGTTAACAAGATACAGCATGGATATGGACATGGTTTGAGATATGGAATTTACATTAAATTTGAAATATCCACAATATGGCACCCTTGTACAGGTATTCAGGTATCATGGCCTACCAATCAGATGATAGCCTTCAAGAAAGATAATGTACCCATTTTTTTATTGGTAACATTGAGCTTGTATTAACTGTGTTAGAAATAGGATTATGGTAAAATAAGAAAGTGCCAAGCACAAACTGGTGATCCCCTCTAGAATTGGTATTGCTAATTAAGTTACGAATTTCCCATTGATTAACCACCCCACAAAAAAGTTGGCTTCTGCTCACTCTTGTCTTGATGACTTATCAGCCAAGGCATTGGCTAATCTCTATGCCCAAATAAAAGTTGTCCCTCGTCTCCCCAGATATTCTTTTTGCTTCCCGTATTTGAATCTGCACATCCATGGCTCCTTATGATTATAAAGTGACCCAAAAATAAACTTTAGAATCTAAAGTAGAGGGGAAAATGAAAAGACTTCAAGACATTAGAAAGAGAGGTCATTTCATAAAAGTCTATGTTCCCAATATGTTTAAAAAAAAAAGAGTAAAAGCTTCAAGGATATAGAAGTAATTAAGGGAAGGGATCACAAAATCAGAAACCAAATCAACCTTTAACTGTGGAAACCTGAAAAGAAGAGGAAAGAAATGGGTATTTTCTTTCCCTCTTTCTTCTTTATTTTTTTTCAGGAGGCAAGTATGGACCATAAGTTCTCCAGAATTTAACACAACCACCGGAACAAGCATAGATAACAAAGACAACAAGGCATAACGATAAAAGATAAAATAAAATAAAATAAAATAAAATAAAACAAACACACACACACAAACACAAAGAGAGCAAGGCATGTAGAAATTAGACAAATGAGACACCAGTTCATCTCGTTGGAGATAACAGAGACGCCGAAGCATAATATCAGAGGATGGAGGCATAACTTCTCTTGGGTAACTATAAATTTCCTTTTTTGTTAATTCATATATAATCTCTACAATAAGAAAACTCACCAAACAGTTTGTATGATGCCAAGATATGAACACGGATATAGAAAGCAGGGATGTGACTCCATTTTGGCATATCCTGGACATAGATATATCCCATTTTATATGCTTCTATCATGCCTCTGTATCTAGTTTTTTGAAGCCATAAATCATTTGTCAATATGTATATATTGCCAAATTTGAGTAAACTAATAACATATACAGATTTTTCATAGTATGATTTGTTAAAATGCATATATAACAGAAGTGTTAATACTATAAAGTATACTCCAAAATTGTCCACATAGTATCCAGTGGCATATCAGGTACATATCTTACACCAGTACACTAGGCATGTGCAGGCAAAGTTAACTCATTAAAATAAGAAGTTATACAACAAGATGTTGTAGGCAGAAGCAACATGCCCAAAAACTATCCCAATAATTACAAAAACAGTCCAAAACATGGATTGCCTCTGAATTCCTTGTTTAGCTAAACCATCGGCCAAACTGTTTGCAGATCTCCTAATCCGCTTAATTTGGATAGGCATGTCTTTAGATATCTGTTTGCCTGAACTCCTTCCCCCTTTGTCAGCCAACCCACAACTGAATGGTTTTCTTTTAAGCTGAACACCTGCTTTCAAGTCTCTTTGGTTTAGCATTTCAGCACTAACTAAAACAATAAAAATGGTTATGTAATTGGTTTCAAGAAAACAAGGGATAACTACAAAAATTTGGGCTTATGGGTAAACTGTTTCTAACCCAATCTGGAGTATCAAACATGTGTTAGCAAGCACTTTATCTTGTTATATTTCATATAATCAATCTGTATATTTGTGAAGATACCTTATAAAATAACACCATTAAATTACATGCTTCAATCAGTAAAGGAAATATTTAGATAATCTTTGCAATATCCTTATGCTTGAATAGGACCCACTAAACAACTTTGGCTCATATTTGGCAGCATAAATAGGTATTTCTCAAAACAAAATTTAGTTCACAAAACATTGACCAGCTTATAATAGTATTTTATATTATAAATGTATAACTATATAAGTCAGTGTTCCTTCCAAAATCCTCACACCTACAATTTCTAAATCTTAACCATCAATCCTTCGATCAACATCAAGCTAAACCTTTCTACCTTGAACCAAATCATCATCATTTTAAGCCTTGTCCCAACTATATGGGGTCAACCACACGAATCCTTTTACTCCGTTCCGTTTTGTTCAGTGTCACATACATCATTTAATTATAGACACTAAAATCATATGTTATTACTTCCACGGTTCTACCCAAGCCTTTTTCGTTCTGTCCCTGCTCTTCTAGCCCCTTCAACTTGTAAGAGAAACTCAAACCAAATCAGGTTCATTAAATTCACAAAATTAGTATAGTCAAAGACTCAAATCATTGCCTAGGTGACCGGCTAGGAATTTTTTTCCCTTTTAAGTAAATAATATTTTAAATACCATCTTTTTTTACTCTAATAACTTAAATATGAAGTCCTTTTCGGTCTGCCCCTAGCTCTTCTAGCCCCTTCAGCTTGTAAGAGCAATTTGAACCAAATCGGGTTGATTAAGTTCATTAAATTAGTATTGTCAAAGACTCAAAGCATTGCTTAGGTAACCAGCTAGGATTTTTTTTTTCCATTCAAGTAAATAATATTTTAAATACCATCTTTTTTACTCTAATATAATAATTTATTCTCCTCACAAATTGATCAGAAAGCAAGAACTTAGCCTTCAAAATAAATAGCATATTAACTGCTATTGTTTTAATAGTTTTCTATTTCTCACCCCTTTAGATTCTGAAGCTCCACTCTTTTGCTTCACCTTGTAAGGCGGATAACCATGAGTTAGTGCATTTTCAAAGAATAGTAAAAAAGAGAGACTTATGAAACCCCACACATGAATTGCAAATTGGGATTAATTAAGGATCTCTCCAAATTTCAAATGTTGAGCATGCATGTGTTACTTTGACCCAGCCATCCAAGGAGGAGAAAGGTAAAGTAATTTTTATTGCTAAACAAATACAGACCAATACAGTACAACAAGCACCAGCCACAGGAGAAACATCCCTCAGCACCCCCCCCCCCAATGATAGAAAAACACTAAATTTCTCACAAGCCTTTTGAGTTAAGCAGCAGATAAATGTTCTGGTGCTTAAACTCTTTTACAACAAAGATCCGCAACCCAAGTTTACCCACTGAAATAGAAAAACACTAAATTTCTCACAAGCCTTTTGAGTTGAGCAGCAGATAAATGTTCTGGTGCTTAAACTCTTTTACAACAAAGATCCGCAACCCAAGTTTACCCACTGAAATTCTTATAACTCATTGATATCACTACTCTGGTCACTAAACAGCCTTCTTTCAGACCAGATAATTCCAATCACATCTGCAGGAACAGACTTCCTGATGCACTTCTCTCTCTTACTCAGCACCAGAAAGACCCAGTTCAACAGAAGATCCTTTAAGGACCCCAGCATTACCCAACTTAAGTCAGCAACCCTGAAGAAATGCCTCCATAACACTGTGGCCACCAGGCAGTGAAAATGCAACCTCAACCTCCTGCCCACATGGGCAACAGTCCAGATTCTGGATCTGCAAACCCCTCTCAGTAGGTTCTCCTTGGAGAGGCATTTCCCAAGAACAGCAGCCCAAAGCAAGCTTGAGCGAGAATTAGAATTCCAGATCAATTTACTCAGGAAAGACAGTTGTCTTGTCTTGTCCCTCTCAGATTGCTTGCAAAAGATTTAACTAAGAATTGCCCATCACTGTTCCATCTCCTTCTCCATCGATCAGTCTGGTTACTCTAATCACCTGATCCCTCAGCAGCTGCAGCAACCCCAAATCTTGGAAATTCCTTTTGAACTTGGGGGTCCAGACCACATTTCCCCCCATAAATGCATAGCACTCTGCAACTGAAGTGTCTCTATTCAACCCTTCCATAAGCTTTCCCTTTCAGTAGCTAACCTCCAAATCCACTTACCAAGGAGGGCTTTATTGAAATCTTTAATCCTTTTAGCTCCTAGCCCACCCTGTTCAGGTGATGAGCAGATTTGACTCCAGTTGACAACATGACTTTTCTACTCATCCTCGTATGCTTTCCAAAATAAATCTGCCAAGCCATTTGCAGATCTTTTGACCCAAAAAAATGTGGATTCAACCTCTCTAGCAATGCAGCCAATCTCCCTAAGATCTTGTCTGTGAGTCCAAACTCCTTGATTTCCTCTTTGCAGTCCAAAAACACCTCAAACTATATATTCGCTTACCTTGCCATGCAAAAATGCCTAGCTGATACCTGGCCACCTTAACTACACTAGTAAATATGACTCCCACAAGTAATAACCATCAATAAAAGCTATATCTCGGGATAAAGGATCCAATAACAAGTCTGGGACCTCATAACTCTCCATCTGTCCTACATAGGGCCATCAGGATCACTATTCACTGGGTTGCACCTACAAGATTGACTGGACAAATTATTAACTCAAAATCTTATCTAAATTATTTTCTTTTGAAGCAAACATTTGGATGGTGGTCAAAAGTTCTATTAAATTCTTTGAAAGATCTGAAACTGATGCATTAATCAGATGATCCATAGACATCTGATTACTCTGGTTTCTGACATAGGTCCTCTCTTAGATGGGCTGATCCATAGTCCCTGATTTTCTCAAAAAACACCCACGCAGCAACTTGTAGTCCTTGCCCATAGGCCTCAGCTAATTGCATAACCATCAAGCCACATGTCAATTTGCCAGCACAAGGTATTCATGCAATGGGACTCCCACTCAAGTCACAGAAAATACAAAAGCGCGTCAACTAAATAATTAAACCAAGCAAGGTGTAATGGAACTCCTACACAAGTCATAGAAAAAGTCCGGCTTCAAGCAAGCAAAGTAGGGGCCCTGAATGAAAATAAAGCAGAAACTATAGATTGAATAAAATGAAGAACTCACTGGATGTCGGAAAGCACAGGTTGGGTTGAGGCAATTCCCACTCAACCAATACCAGCAATCCCTCGGGTTAAGCCTTGCACTCTCACTATGGCGGTACTCGCATTCAACCCCCTGAAAGAAAAACAACAACCATATTCAGGCAACCAAATAAACAAACCAGGTAAACCTCAACTAGCAGAGTTGTTGAAAGCAGCCCAATATGTTCAATACAGCGCCAACCATTCAGGAAACCAAATGTAACAGAATCACCTCCAGAATCAGTTTCGGTTTATTCAGGGAAAGCTATATCAGAACATAAAAAACACAGAGATTTCAATGTACAAGGAAAAGTGCATTGTCTGAAAGTAACAATAGGAGGGAGGAAGAAAAACCGATTCCCAATTTAATGAAAACCAAAAAAAAAACATAATTTTATGAGATTTTAGTTCTAGGGTTTTGAAAGAAAAACCTAAAAAACAAGATGTCGAACAGATCAAAAGAGAAACCAAGCAAGAGGCGAGAACACAATTTGCACACTATTGAAGGACAGATAACGTCAAATTTCTTCATGTTCCATCCAATCTCGGTCGAGAAACGATAACTCTTAAAATCATTTGAAGATACAACCTTGCAAACCAAGATCCTTGAAATGAAGTGTTCTAAAAATACAATGAAAAAGATGAGAAACCTAACCATTGTACTAGAACCGTTACGAACATACATATCAAAACCGAGAAAAAAATGCATAAATTTCAGCACAGAAACCGAAATAAGAGCATCGGAGAAGCTATAACCCAATCTATGCATTTAATCTCCTACAAACCTTCTTGCAAGTGAGGGGGGAAGCCAAGAAATACACGCAGTCCGTGTTCCGTTTCAGTATTTCTTCCTCCATTTTCAAAGAAAAAACGGAGGGAAAATCCTCGTATATAGGGGAAAAAAAGCTCAAAACCTGCTAATTTGCAGTCATGGCGGAGAGATTCAGATCGAGAGAGAAAGAGAGAAAGAGAGAGAGAGAGAAAGAGAGAGAGGTACTTTTTGTTTCTTTGGGTTTTATATCTCTCGGGGGGTTTTGAACTTGGCTTTGTTATAGTATGTAATGGAAGCCATATAAATTCAAGCCCGTACATCAGTTTACAGTATGGTGCTTTCTAGAAAACAGGCAATATGTGCGACATAATATGATACTTAGATAATGTACGCATTGGGCTTCGGTTTGGCCCGTTTGGGTTTACACCGAAGGCATTGTTGCTAACTTACGCTTTGAGTGCTGCTATCATACCAGAGTTAAGAGAGACCGAGAGAGAGAGGGGGGAGAACTGGGCTACAGGCTAGGGCTGCAGGCGGACGGTCGTAATCCAGTCGGATGTAAGATCCAGATTTGATTCTTTTGTATTCGAATCGGATCATTTTGATAAGACAATTTAGGGCTGTCAACGGGTTGGATCGGATGAGTAGAATAGGAAGCCATCCGACAATAATTATTAAAAGGATCTAGAATCGAACCAATCTATTCTCAAGACAATCGGATCTGACTCAACAAACTCGATTATAATAAATCTATTAAAAATATTATATATAATATTAATTTATTTAATATTATACATTTAATATATATAGTTCAGATCGGGTCTGAATCAATTTGGGATTGGGTGAAACTGATTTTAACCTAATAAGAATTGGGACAATATATAATATATCAAGAATTAGAACTGATTCATCGATTTCAATTAATGGAACCAAGAGTCGACACAATCGGTTCGGATCCATTGGGTCCAACCCAACCCATTCACAATCCTATCAAATATATCAGATTCAAAGCAAATTCAGATTGGAATTGGATATTGAATATAGTAAATAAATTAATTAAAATTGAACAAAATATTATTATTGTTCGTAGAATTGAATGAAAATAATTTTTAAATTCTGTTTTTTATGATCAAAATGAATTAAAAATTAATTGAGTGATACTACCAATTTAGTAAAAACATAACATTCAAGCAAACTTTATTAATAAATACAATATAACCCTTAACTATGCATATTTGATTCAATTATAAATAGATCAAATTCAGATCATCTTTAATGGGATCGAATTAGAATTCAAACTTAGACAATCTGATATTGTTTACAGCCCTGTAGTAGGAAAGCTGGAAAGGGTTTTCATTTTTGAGCAAGAAAAAATTACAAGTAGCCTTCAATTTGATGCCTATTTATAAATGGCATAAGTGGCTAAATAAAGATTTTACCTTGGCCATTAAGTGGTTTGCACAACTTTCTTAATGACTTATTCACTAAAAGACAAAGCAATAAAACCATTAAATCGAGACATAACATGACACGTCAAATACAATAATTATATTAAGAGGTATATTGGTATTGGTGAACTTTTATTTCCTCTAAACTCTAAATGCAAAGAATATTGTTCTGAATTCTGAAAATGATCAAATATCCATTCTAATCTCATATCTGATAATTTTTTTTTGTGTTTTAGGGGTATTATTGAAAAACAAAAGTTGTAAGATTCATTTTTAAGAAATAAGAGATAAGAGAAAATGAATACCCATTTTACTTTTAAAGTGATAAAAATCCTTGTAAGAGATAAGAGTTAAGAAGAAATGAACAAGCTATAAATATTTGTACAATCATTAACATCAGATTATGTGTAAATCCCTTTCAGAGGAAAATACAGTTTTTATGTTTCTTCATTCATTCCATTAGTCTCTTATGTCATGCCTAGTAATGTTGATGCATTTAGAACTACAATAAATGATTATGCCTGGAGGCTAGAATTATATGCAAAACACTATCTAGTCTGGATTTTCAGTGATATGAATGATAAAGTACAAACATTGAGACTTCAACTCAAGACCATACCAAAATTAGGGGTCATAAAAAGAGTGCACAATTGCAACAGATGTGATCCCATGTATATGGGCCTACACAATAATGAACACACAACCTTAGATTTGTGATTCCCCCCTCCAATGATCTAAGGCTGCATTCTTTTTTTTTTGGATTTTGAGAGGGGGGATCCCCATTGACCAAAAAAACCTATGTTCTTCTTTTATATTTGTGTGGGGATTAAGGAAAGTTTATTTTCATGGGTATCTCGTAGGTGGGTAAATAAATTTGCCAAATGGGGAAAGTCACTAACACTTGAATGGGACAAAAATGCCCCTTTTAATAGTGAATTTTTATAGATAAAGTGATCATTGCACTATTTACCTGGGAAATAAAAGAACATGAATAAATACACTTACCCGAATAAGTCTTTTATGGGAAACACTTGCCCAAATAGGTAACTTATCCAAAAGCAAACAGGGCCTATATGGATCAAATTCAAACCGGTTTTGAGGATACTAATTATAATAAACAATCCATGGAGAACAAGCTGACAAAGCAAAGTAAGAGGAACAAATTGGTTCAAGTTTGCATTGGATTGGTTTGTGAACGCATAAACTGAGCCCTGCACACAAATAACCATGTTCAAGATCAAGTTGGATCAGAGTTGATGGATCAATCTCGCCTACAGTTAACAAGTTTGTAGGGATTATGGCAGCATGGATGAGCGAAGGGCCCAGGGTTTACACTACACAACATCGAGAACCTATTAGACCCAACATCTTGTATGAAAGGAAGAACAACTGACAACTGACAACTGACAACCTAAACTATGGAGCTATTTGGTAAAATGGGGTTGCGTTTTAGATTGATCAATATAAATTTGTGGAAGAGATTTTTTTTATTTGAAACATTTAAGCGTTTTGAGTTGATTCATACAGATTGCTATTTTTATTTAAAATTTGACACATTTTTAAATTAAAATAACACTAATATATGATGTGACAGTGCATATTTCTCACAAATTTGTGTTGATCAATCCAAAATGCCACAATGCCATCATACCAAACACCCCCATATTATCATTGGTGTTAGGGCTTTTGGATCGTCAGACCAGATTGCTCTATTTCCAACAAGTACTTTGCATTTATATTGTAGGTGGGGTTAAAACCATCACCCCATCACTCTAGACCTCAATCCCCTAATCACTCATTTTAGAAACCTCCAATAGTATAGTGGTCTGTTGTAGGTGAGGTACAATGACATTGTACCGCAAACACCCTGTATATGATTATTGATGTTAGCATTCATAAATCACACCCCCAAACACAGACCCAAAGGGAGTGATGATGCAATAAGGTGTGTGGTAAGATGCTGTTTAAGAAACCACCAAAGCACCCAAATCTTGGTGAAAGTGGGGTTTAATCCAAATTCCCTATATTGGTCTTTAAACTAATGACACAAAGGTTAAAGAATGAGTTGATGTAGTTTGAAATTTTGCTGCATTCATAGATTTCTAATGGGTTGTTCTTCCCTTCTATGCGTAGATTATTGTGTTCGTGCCTTGAATTTTTTGTTTGTGACCCATTCTAAATCAAGTTGAAAAAAAAAACTCAAAGGTAAAATTTCATAGTGGTTTGTTGTAAAAGAATGAGGTTTAGGCTGCTAGACCTAGACCCAAGCTTATAACCAACCATTAACCACCATTGGGGGTGTGGGAAATGGAGACCCTATGACAACATGGACCTGATTCATACTCAAACTATGGGTTTAACCCAAATACAATGTATTGTGTAGTTTGGGAGCTTTCTCTTGTATGCATCTTTGGCTTGAGATAAAAATCGAGTGAGAGTTAGGGTGTATTGAGGTTTAGAGTTCCTGTGAGAGAGGATATACACAACTCTATAATTTGATTAATTTCCATTGTTGTTTTCCATAATGGATTCCTGCTCCTTCACCTGTGGATGTTTGCTGTAAGCTAAATCACGTAAAACTGTGTGTGCTCTGTTCTTGTTTCTCTTTATCTCTATTTTATTTTAAAATAATTTTTTTTAGAGTTTGCGCAATATAAATCCTAAAAGTGGCAACAACTTTAAAATATGTTAATTTTAATTATCTGTATTGGCCCTCTCGCCAAAAGAAAAAGAAAAAAAAAACGATAAATATCGTTTGATATGGTACCACATACATATTGATACTTTGAGCTTTCTACTATTTAAACACCTCATAGATGAAATACATATTCTATATGGCATTATAATGTTTACATTCTTTCTAATCAATTGTTTTAAAAGGTTTTTGAGGTGAGGCTAGAAGAAAAGGCCTGGCCTTAGTAGCTTCAGGCCCCACTAGCGGCTTATGCCTTTGGGTTTTTTGCCCCATAATGTCCAAGGCTTAAGCCTCAAGTATTTGGTACACGTACACCATTGCTGAATATGAAGTTTTATATGGGATAAAATAGAAATTTAAGACTAATGCCTTGTTTTGTATTGGCATATTGCACGAATAAACAAATAAATATAAAAATAACAAATAAATTCATATAAATGTGTGTATAAATAACTTAGGGCCTGTGTTGGCGTATCTTTCCATGCGGTCTTTTGGATGTTTATAAGTCGCAAAGACTGATTTTGGTCTATTTTCGTTTGGCGCGTGGAAGATCTAGTCGCCAAAAGACGGAATGCCGAAAAGATGCAAGAAGTCCATTTTGGGTTGATTTCAAGAAGCTCCAAATGAAGCTTCTCGCATCTTTTGCATTTTAATTTCACGCAGAAAGACGCACTTCTGCCAAATGTGCTTCGGGCTGCTCAGATCTTCATGCAAAAGCTCAATGCATCTTTTACATGTCAGAGCTACTAGAAGATCTTCCCAAAAAGACACGCTAAATGGGCCCTTATTCTGTTGTCCATAGTTGATAACTTGTTCTTTCTATTGTACATGCATCAGACATGTCACTCTTCACTGATGCATACAAGTGCAAGAAAATAAAACAATAATGCCTTGCTCTTAAAACAATGTTGATTCATATCCATGTTCAATTGAACAGTTAGATTTATATGGTATTGTTAGCATAGTGTTTAGATTTTAGGGGGGAAACCCTACACCAATGGGATTCAAACCCATGTCTAATATATCAAGCAAGCCACATAAAATCTTAATTTTCTGTTTTCATGTCTATTACTTTTTATAGATAATATCTATTTTTTCTCAAGGCTTACACCTCAAATGCCTTGAGGCTTAATTACATCTCGCCCTTATGACACCCAATTACCTCTCCTTCGCTTTTAGCCTTTTAAAACCTTGTTCTAACCAGGTTAGGTATCACATTTAGGGGGTTTTAAAGGATGTTAATGGATTGGTTTGGTCTTTTTATTTATTTATCACAGGGTTTCTACAAACTAAACCCAATTAAGGTTGACCTGATAAAGTCAGGTCAATGTAGATTAGCCACTTATCCAATCCACAACATCTCTGGGGTGTGTTGTAATCTTAATTAGGACCTACAATGTGTGTAATTATATTGCATAGGGAAATAAGGCCCTGTTTGTTTCCCAAGAATAGGGGTTTGGAATCAGAATTGGAATGAAATATTACAATTCCAATTGTTTGGTTGACCAGAATCGAAATCCCATTTTCATTCCAGCAGAAATGACATTCTCCCATTTAAGGGAATGACCATTCCCTGCCCCTCCCTTGGGAATGAAATTCCATTCCTGATCTAATTTCAATTATGATTCCAATTCCATTTGCAAACCAAACGGGCTTAAATCTTGCAATAATTTTCCTTGTTTCTAAAGTTAAGTTTGCTGAGTCCCACATCTAGTACAAGCCCCATTTTGCAATACTCAATATATATATATATATATATATATATATATATATATTTCAACCATGGATGAAAGGAAGAACATTTCTTTACATATGCATTTTTTTATTACTTTGTTTGGAATTAATTTCTTAAAATCATAGTATTGAAAATCCAAATGGATAAAAGGGTGCAAGTCGGGTGCCCAAATTTAAGATTTTTTGGGCCAGTCTATTCAAAATTTGACAATACTCCAACGGTCCAACCGAATCCACCTAAGTTGTTTATAAAAAAAAAGAATCCACCCAAGTTGCACCCATAAATAAATGGTTAATTAAATAAACATGAAGAAAAGCTACGTGTAAAAGAAAAAATATAAAAGAAAATAAATGAGAAATCAAACATCTAAGCACCATATTATGGCTTCGACTATGATATGCAAAAGATATGATATCAGAAAAACAACTAACCAATAAATTAGAATCATAAACGTGGTAGCGAATCAGGTGTCATTTATCAAAATTCATGGGTGGGTTTTGATTGGTCAAAACTCTTTCCATATCATATGTTTCTTGTATCATAGATTTTCCCTCATATTAGAAGTAAATGGAAAAAAGGTTGAATACAAAGATGGCCTAGTGGGCAGAAGTTACCATTGAAGGAATTGTTTTTGGTTGAATATTTTGGTCTATAATTTCCTTACTATAAATGAAAATTTAAGAGCCCATATCAGTGATTTGAAAAAACAAAGAAACTATATGTGTGTAAACATGCATATGTGGGTTAGGTTGAGGAGGTCAAATGAATTTGTGTTCGATTGTACCCAGTTTAGGTATTAATGAGTGATAATGGTCGTGTTAGTCGGGAATCCTATTTTGCCATTCTACTATGTCCAGTGCTATATCCAAACTGTAAGTGTGGTGGTTAGGCTACGTACGGGGGTTTCCTTAAAAGACAAAGAAAGACTGGATGCAAGAAGTAGGTTGGAGGCTAGGGCAAATGTGGATGATAAGATGATAGAATAGAATAATGATCTCATTATGAGATGGACCCCCATTTATAGGGAGAGATCCCGATGCCCCAAAAGGAAGGAGCCAAAAGTGTTTGATTCCCACTAGGAAAGGGAATATCAGATTCGCTATCAATTATCAAGGAGCACTGCTAAGGTTTTGTCACATGTCTTATGAAATATTTTTAGGGCAAACTTTCCTTTTGTCTAAAGATTCTTATAATCTGTGTGTGTTACTTCCTTTCTTGACCCATTTAACCGACGTGGTGTGAGTGACATCATCGTTTAGTAGGTGCGCCTTTGTAAGGCCCACAAGGCATCAAGCTACGTGCGTAGATTAAAGGCGCACGTGCAACTAATATTTTTTCCCGATTTACGGTGATTCCTATATTTTTCGTAATTCTACAATGACTTCGAACTCATCGCAGATTTGCGCATGTCCAAAGTTTATCGCAAGTTTGTGCGTGTCTAAAGTTCATCATAGCTCATTTTCAGTACGAGTTTGTCGTAGTCATGCGATGAGTTATAAATTCATCGCAGATGTATGATAAGTTATAAACTCATCACCGGCGTCTGTATGGTATAAATCCAATATCCCCTGTGCTTTGATGGCTTGAGCGATCATCATGTACCTACACAAATGCCTTAGCATAAATATGAAAAGATAATAATATCTTCTTATCTATATCTATATCTATACTATGTATAAAAGTGCCAATGTAGTGTGAAAGATTTTTTGGACCAAAAATACCCTTTATTTCTTTGTGTGGTAAAGGGTATAAAGGACATTATCTTACAGCTATATTGTCAATTTGATCATCATCAATTGGATTCTTTTCTTAATGAATTTTACATTGAAATGCCAATGGTTTAAGAACCTCCGGTTCTCTTTCTTTCATCTTAAGTTCTACTATTTTTTATTTTTCTCCATGAAAAATTAAAGAAAAAACATTATTTTGTTAATTAATTTTACATTGTAAAGGCAATGGTTTAATAACCTCTTATACTCTTTCTTTGCATCTTAAATTGCACTATTTTTTACATTCCTTCATGAAAAAATAAAGAAAAAACTCATGGTTTAAGTTGATACAAATTAGAGCAAGTTTGAAATAACCCTTGTTCTCTAGGCCTTTGTTCTGTATACGTGAAGTCATTTGCCATTGTACCAATCACTAATTTTTTTTGCTGGAAATGAACCTATCTACAGAAAGCCTATGGAATCCACTAGTGACTATTTTGTTATATCACGGTTCTACTGAAAGACCAGAATTGGACGCATATCAATCGGAAGGAATGATTTTTTTTTTTGTTACAGATTCCAACTTTAATGGCTATTATTGATCAAAATGTGGCCAGCCCTATATGTTTGTTATTGTTGTTATTGTTCTTCAATGTCCAGATCATGGAGAAGAGAATGTGGTTTCCTTGCTTAAATCTTCTAGCGGTTTCTACTTTTTGAGGGTCTATAAATATGGTGGGGAGGTCACCTCTCCCTTTGTAGTACAAGTCCTTTGAGTATATCTGGAGATGGAGAAATAAAGCTCCCTTTGCAATAAGTGTTTTTTATTATTTATCTATATTATATATAAAAGTGTGGATGCAATGTGAAATTATTTTTAGACTAAAATTACCTCTATTTCTTTGTTTGAGAAAGGGTATAAAAATCATTTTATTATATCTTTAATGCCAGTTTTAATGACTATTAAAATACTTATATTTGTGTATTTAGTTCATCTCTAATTGTAAGGGTTGGAAATGTTTATTCAATTATTACTTTCCACCTCATTTAATCCTCTCTCATTAAGTCTTATACTTAAGGTGTTAAATCCCATTTTCTCTTATTAAATCTTATATTTTTAAGTTATTTTTCACTAGTAAATGCTATTAATTAAATCTATGTCAATATTTTTAACAATATAAACCCATATATTTTAAAATTGACTAAAAAAGAAAACCATTTTTTATCCAATTAGTGGCTAAGAAATTCAACTATTTGAATTAAATTGATCAACCTATGAAGTCATAGTTAGGTAATAAAATTTTTAAAATATAAATAAATATATAAAATCGTAAAAAATATAGAAAAATAGACACATTTATGATTTTTTATTAATCAAATTAAAAAATAAGTTTAATAAACAATAATTATTTTTATTGATAATGAAAATGAAATACATAATTTAGAACTAACCAAAAATGAAATATACAAATTAATAATAAATAGTTCAACTTTTGGGTTAAATGTGTTAACCTTTAATGTCATAAATAGATAATAAAAATTAATAAAATATAAAAGTACAAAAATAAAAAAATACATAAAATTTGTCAAAAAAAGCACTCAAGCACATGTGTAATATCAAATATTTATCATATTAAACAAAAAGTAAGTGTGATATATCATAATTATTTTTACATACAAAAATAGAAAGAATTATAAAAAAAATTGAGCACATGTATAACTTTGTAATACACTAATATTAAAATATGAATAACGTTGTGAAGCTTTCTTTTGACTAAAATACTCATTTTTGAATTTAGTCTCTATTTAATTATAAGGTTTAAATTATAAATTAAACTACTGCTTTTCACCTCATTCAATTCCCTCTATTTAAATTTTATATTTTTTTGATAAATGAACAAAAGAAAAAAGATACACCAAAAGGATAAAACACTACAAAAAGACGAATCTAGCCAAGCAGGTGGACATGTCAATGATACTTGAGACTTCATAACTTTATCCGATTAACACATATTTGGATGAGGTGTTTATGTAATTAGATTTGGGTTTTGCAATATGCATCTGATTAATAATAAAAAACAAAAAAAATATATATAAAACAAAAAACAAAAATAAAAAATACATAAAATTTATAGAAAAATTTGGATATATTATTACCCTCATTGTTACATCTAGAATTATTACATGCAAACTTACTAGTACTTCAAAAATTCTACAAATACAAAACAAAATCCATGCAAATCAAGCCCATAAATTTCACTTTGTTGTTAAAATGGCCTAATGTTTTAAGGGCCCATTTGGTTCACAGTTGGAATCGAAATCATGATTGAAATCAAAATCCGTCGGAATTAGAATCGAGAAGGTCTATTCCCATAATATGTTAGGTTCATATAAGAATTGGAGTAAGTTGAAATGGAATTTTATTTTTAAGAGGGGGAGGAAATGGTCATCTCTCAAAAGGGGAATGCCATTTCACCAAAAATGGAAATGAGATTCCAATTCTGCTCAACCAAACAGTTGGTCTTTCCAATTTCGATTCCAAACCCCTATTCCCGCAAACCAAATAGGCCCTAAATGTCGTATTGGTTGTATGCATAAACATATAAGAAAACTGTTCTTTTAGGGAAAAATATTAATTTTTCACTGTTTGATCAGGAATAAATGCTATGGAAGCAAAATATTGTCTGACCTGAAACTAGAGTGAGAATGGAGTAAAATAACTCTGTTTTGAGAAGATAAGTCATTTCACTTGGTGTCTTGGACGAGATGTCAGTTATACTTTATAAGAGTCTTAACATGATAATGATCTCATTAAATCACTCACACTCAAATGAATATTTGATTTCAAAAAAGTCTCTCTCCACATGATCCTAGAATCTACCCACCCAACCCATGATCTCATTTTCCAAATGTATTTCAAAGTTGCACTCAAGCATTATAAAACTTGATAAAAATAATATTTCACAAATAACTATTTTTCTGTAACATTTTTTTTGCATGCAATTTTTAGAGATTCAAATGCCATCACCCATAGCCCCATCCCCCCTTGCAAACTTTCCGTCCATTTCAATGACGGATGTTCTCATTTTAGGAAGATACAGTTTTCCTCTTGTTGGGAGAATTTGATTTTTCATCTAAAACCAGCTAAGACAACCAGTTCTTCCTTAACCTGCAGACGATTAAAGATATGTTTCTTGAAGTTGAATCATTTACTTGGTTCTTAATTCTGCTTTTATTCCTTTTTTTTTATGTTTTTTCTTGAGCGAGTGCATCAAAATTCAGATATCTGAAGGAAAACATGGGAAGTGGGGAACTGGGGATGTTGAGCAACGAGCACATCAAGAACAGTTCGTTAACTGGGAGCCTCAGCCTCCTTCTATGTGATGGTGCGCCATGAAAATTGATAGTTCCATACTAGACAAAATGGCAGTAGTTGTCCAGATGAAGAGGGTAGTTTCAGGGCAACTTGGAGCCAACCTGCATATATACAAATTGATCATAGAATGTGATGTGATTCCCATTTTGTCGAGCATGTTTAAGGCTCTTGGATGCCGCCATGGCACCTGAAAACTCAATGACCATAAGATGCATACTGAACAGTCAAGGGTGGTGTTTTATATTTTTTATTTTTTAAACTAAGCCTCATGGTCAAATGTTTTATTCTCAACCTTCATAGACAAATGTTCTTTAATTAAGGATTGATTGTTTTTAATGTAAACTAGTGGGACCTGTGTGATACACGAGCTTTGTTAAGCGAAAGCTAAACAATAGAAAGACATAAGAGTAGACAATTGTTTTATATTTTTATTTTTTAAATATTTAATAATTAGTTATATTGTATATGTTACTTTTAGTAATTTTTTACCATACAAAAATAACAATAATTAATTTCAGTTAGGGTTGTTCATCAAACCAATGAAACCGACCAAACTGACCAACTTGACCCAACTCAACTCGAGTTGGTCGGTTTTCTAGTATTTCTAGTGGGTTTCAGTTCAGTAATTTCTCAACTTGACCTGGTTGGGTCCAAAACCAAACCGATATATATATATATATAAAGTGGGAAAATTCCCATATTTCTTAGTCTAAAATATTTTATATTATAAACTTAATTTTTTTATTTTTTAATAATACAACTATATTTTTTAAATTTGTTTTTTTAAGTTTAAATCTTTTAAACGAACTGACCAAACCAATATAGCTCGAGTTGGTTGGTTTTCACTAATGGACGGTTTGTTTTGAGTGACCAAGTCCCCAATCTGGCCAAGTCAATTTGGTTTGTCAAACAATTTACAACTAAACTGAACTAATCCGTGAACACTCCAAATTTCAACTAAACTAATAGTCTAATATTTAATAAATAGCAATAGTTTAATCTCCAATAAGTATTGACAATATATTTATCACAAAAATACAATAAAAGATTACTAAAAATACAATAAATATAAATTTTAGTATATAAATATAGATTAAGATTTTAAAATTATTATTAATAAATATCAAATTTTCTGAAAGTTATTTTCTATAATTATTAATTGATGTAATTGAGATAATATTATTATTAGTAGTAGTAAATTAATATTTGCAATTATTATTCTATTTTTTAATATCTATTAAAAACATTTTTTTTTGAAAGTTATTACCTATTTTCGTTATTTGAAAGCTTTAATACCTCTAATTTATTTAATCGATTATCATTATTTCAATAAATACTTAAAATTTTTTAAATTATTTATATTTTATATTATTATTATTATCAAATATTATTAAATCTACTATAATTATTTGTGTGTTTTAGATAATTTTTTTAATGTTATTACATAATTTTGTTATTTAATCTATTATGTTTGTTTATAAATAATATTTAAAATACCATTTAGTTATTAAACTTTTGATATTTAAAATTAGTTATTTTAAATATTATTTAATTATTTAAATAATATCATTATTTAGTTATTTAAATAATATCATTATTTAGTTATTTAAATAATATCATTATTTAGTTATTTAAACATTACTTATTTATTGAATTTCATAATCCGTAAAATTAAAAGTTATACTATTATTACATAATTTCGTTATTTTAACTATTTAAAATTTAGTTATGTTAAATATTTCATTATTTAAAATATTTAAATAATGTGTAAAATATTTAAAAAGTTTTGTTATTTAAATTTTATTTATTTTAAAGTTATTACATAATATTAAATATTTTGTCATATAATTATTTAGCTATTTTAAATATTTAATATTTATGAATTTCATAAAAATATAAAATTATTAATAATATGAATACTAATAAATCTATTATAATTATTGTTTTGTGTTTTAATAAGTATTTTAAAGTTATTATATAATTTCATTATAATATTTAGATAATTCTTAAATTTTTAGTGGGGGAGAGCATAAATAAGAATTAGAGATAATTTAGGAGAGAAGATCTCTAGTAAATTATAAATTAGAGATAATTTAGGATATAAATAGGAATTATAGATAATTTAGGAGAAAGTGATGAATAATGGTGCCACTTTGCTAGATTAGATTAGATTTTAGTAAACAGATTTTAGGAATAGTTTTGATAGGGGATATCCAAAGGGATAAATTCGCTTGGGCATGCTGGGGTGTCAATATGAGAGAGGGAGAAGGGAGTGATGAGGTGGCTTCATGAGGAACTAAGGAAGACTAAAATGAAAAGGGTCTGAGACTCCGTTGGGGTTGGGGTAAGGGAGAAAGCTGAGGTCATTTGACATGGTACTTTCTACTTTAGTATGTATATAGATTCTATTACAATGATTTTTTAACCTAGATATTCACCATCCATCTTCAAAAGCTGAATTTTGTTCTCTAGGCTTAATTTGGAAAGAGTACAAATACAAATATGTAAATGCAAATTGTGGATTTATATTGCATCTAATGGAAGAGCATAGATTCATTTCTTGTTTGGGTAGTATAAGGAAGCGTTTTTTTTTTCTTCATAGTGATTAGGTTATGAGTCCCTGATACAAAAAACGCTGGCCACAAGACCCACAGCCACACATCAGGGACATTTCTTGTGAGTTTGGATTTGTTGACCACAATACATTGCTGGCTACCTTCATCCAACGACACATCAGGAACATCGGTTTTACTTTATATTGTGATATTCCCTATGTCTGGCTGGATGCATGTGGCCAGCAATGGTTGTAGTCAGCAGATAATCTATGGGGAGATGTTCTGAATGTACACACGGTTGGCCTTGTACACAGGATGCAGCCACTGTTTTGTGGTCAACAGATTCAAACGCTTGGGCTCAGTTTGGAAGGAGTACAAATACAAATACGTAGAGTGCAAAACCTTGTATTTTGTATTATTTTGTATGTATTTATATTTGTACTCTTTCCAAACTAAGCCTTAGGTCATAACGTTCCCCTTGGCAACCACAAATTAGGTTGGTAGATTCTATTCCCCACAAGAGCAATTTCAACAAGCTTGTCTTCTGCAATGGTATTTCCCTAAAGTAGTGTTTATATTGAGAAAAAGTAAGAGACCACCAGAAAATTGAGGAAAAATTCTTTGACAAACATAACCAAGACAAAAACCGAAATATCTTAAACAAATTTCACTCAACTTTCTGTTTCTCCTACTTTCTCTCAAAACAAACATTACTATCTTTCCATGGTAGGTCTAAATTATCAAAACACAGAAACCATAGAGTTTTTCCCCGCAAAACAATGAAGAATTATTAGGGACCAAATAATAGAGTCAATTAGGGGGCGTTCTACAATATGAATACTTTTGTTTTCATTTGTTTTTGAAATTGCCACATCAGCAAAAAACAAAAACATGTTCTTGAACTCTGTTTTTATTTTCAAAAGGAAAAACAAGTTTATGTGTTTTTGAAACCAACAAAATATTGGTTTTTAAAACAAAAACAACTGTTTTAATATAGATAGGGAAAATCTATGATGCAGAAAAGACATGATATCGAAAGAGTTTTGACCAACCAAAACCCACCCATGAGTTTTGATAAATAACACCTGATTGGCTACCATGTCTATGATTCCAATTGATTTGTCAGACATTTTTCTGATATAATCTTTTCCATGTCATAGTCGAACCCATATAAATATTGTATGATTTATGGAACATGAAATTGAATAATCAGATGAAACCATGCTTTTGAATAATTAGTACATGGTTTCAGTTTTAAAAACAGAAAACAAACACACAACTAAGAACATGTTTTTTTTTTTTTGTGCTTGTGTTTTGTAAAATAATCTGTTTTCAAGGTTTTAATTTGTTTTTGGAACTGACATAAAAAAAAAATCACCTTGTAGAATGCCCCCTTAGTGGGTCGAAAGTATATAGTGGTTAGTGGGTGATAAATGTCACTTGGGTTTTTCAACGATACTCTCTTCATGACATAACATAAATGGGTTTAACTTGTATTAGTGGTTAATTTCTTAAGATGCATGCTTATAATGTTAATCAATATTATGAAGATTAGTTTTTTTTTTTTTTTGGGTAAAAGCGAAGATTAGTTTTAAGGGTAATAACTGGGTGTAACTTTTGATTGAAAGTACTTGTTTGGCATTTAAAACTTTTTGAAAGTCTACTTTACCTTTATCCAAAAAATAGTCTATTTTACTTCTAGCTTGTATATTATATAGTCAAAAATATTCCTATTTATAAAGCTTTTCTGCTAGGGAATGAAAAGTTGAAAATGGATAAAAGAAATAGAAACTTGGGACAGTAGGACTGTGTTTGCTTTGGAGGCAAAACTAATACTTTTCTTATCAAGGGCATTTTTAGAAAAAAAAAATGTCTATTTCCATCAACTAAAGCTGTGTTTGGTTTGATAAAAGAAAAAGTTGATGGAGAAGTTCATAAAGGATTTTTGTGGAAATTACTTGAGAATTTTCCTTCAACTCTTTGTTTCTTTCTTATTTTTTATCAAACCAAACATAGTCTATGCGTGCAGCTTGGGCAGGTTGGGGTGGGTTTAAGGTTAACCCAAGCCCAACCTTAAAACTTTGACTTAAGACCCAAGACCGTATTATTGGCACAATTCATTGAAAAAGGCCCTAAACCTGTCTAAATTGGGATGTAGGGAATATATATAATTGGGCTGGGCTAGAGTTTGGTTACAGTTGGCTCGGGCTTGGACCCAGGTAAAAAAAAGTCAGGGTTTAGGCCTAGGCCCAGCTTGAGGATTGAAATCCAAGTTCAACTGCGGAAAATTTTGGATGAGGTTAGTTTTTTTTTTTTTTGGCTCAAATTGAACCTGATGAAGTTGCATCCCTACCAGTTGGCTCTAATTTTTTAGGTCAGAATTGGTTTATAATAATTCAATCCATGACAAGTTTATAATATTTCAACCAGCCATTGCAGTCATACATTCGGAACATCTTCCCATGAATGACAGGGGAGATATTCCCAATGTGTGACTGCAGTGGCCTGTTAGGACAGTATTGGAAGCTTATTTTTTTATGGATGATGGGTTTGGATTAAATCCTAACCGATACCTGACAGTTTCCATCCCTAATAAAGAGATGGTAGACAAATAAGAATCTGGCAACCCGGATGTTATTCTGAAACGAAGTTGGCCAAATCACTTTTTATTAGTCTGTTCATTTTGGTTGTTGTGAACAGTTTTTATATTCGAAAGTTGAAATTGGAATTGAATTTTTCCGGCATATTCTCTTCTTACTAATTAGCAACCACAAGTGGGATTGCCAGATTGGAGGTATTTGACAAATCACGATTAATTTCTTGTCTATGTCCAACCTCTTATTCGATAAAATAATTTTGTTTTAGCCTTATTAAATTCTTGGAACTTGTAGGATTGTGCTTTATTTGGTTTTGGGATTTGAGAAAGAAAAAATCTACTTCAAGGTGGAGATATAGAGCTGGTGTAGATCTAAGCAAACCATTTGCCCAAGTGTGGAACTTGGGCGAAATTGTTACTGCGCATATCTTGTGGGAGAAAACCAGTCGAACTGAGTTGAAGATGAAACCAACATCATTGGATTTTCTCAGATGCCTGATCTGTGGTGTAACGGTGCTTATGGGACGCTAGAAGTACATCTAACACCAACAGCTGCAGAGCGACTATTTCAGTTTCAACAGCTGAAAAAAATACAGAATTACAGATACAATCACAGGACATACAGAGTGAACGACACCAATGAACAAATCTCTCCGACTCTGACAGATCAAAGAGTGTAAGAGGGAGTTAGACTGGGTTGGAGAAGCATTCCTTTAACTCGGAATTTTGGAACTTGTTCTCCCTTAATGCAACTACAACCTTCAATCCAAACCCATTCCCATCTACCCTTTTCTGGTACTTCTCTCCAAACCAACAATTCAGACTCAAGATCCCTGTACAAGTATACAGCCTCATCAATCCCCACACACTTGGTGCTAAACCAGTTTCCTTTGCCCCCAAGAAACCTCCTTCCCAATTCCGTTGGCACCATTTCCACCAATACCCATTCATCTCCAGCTCCAAGCTCCCATATGCAAGCTTGTCCCTCACAGTCTCCCCCAACAAGCGCCAGCCTTCCCTTTCGCCTCACCAGAGCTGCGAACTCCAGTCGATCTGCCTTCGGCACCTTCACCTCCTTCCACAAACCAGTGCTCACCTCGAAGCCCATCACGCTGTAGGCACGGGCAGATGTCATCCAATACAGAAACCCATCAGAGTACACACTCTCATTCGGGGTCCAAACTGTCAGCCTCACCGCAAATTCAATCGGCATCCGTCCAAGACTCTGCCATTCATCAGCTCGTGAATCATACATTTCCATCGTGGGTTCATATGTGGTACCCCCACGGGTTGCCGTCGACATGCCTCCGGCGACGTAAACTCTGAAGGAGGAGAGGGCATCATCTCCAGTCTTATCCACCCCAATCACGCTCACAGCCGGGCTGGTGCGTGGGATGTTTAAGGCGGGAAGAAGTCTGTAACGTCTGGTGAACAGGTTGCACAGCGCCAATTGGAGGGGAGATGAGATGGCGGGTCTGTAGAGAAGGAGAATGCCAATCGGAGCAATTGGGCGAATTGGGTCCGGGAGGAAGTCGAGAGGGAGAGAGTGCCACCGATCAAGAGCTGGGTTGTGAACGTAGCAGGAGAGCCCCCGGTTGCGCGAATGAACGGCGAGGAACCACGGAGGTTGGCACGGCCGGAGCTCTGCTGGGACTGTGTAGGAAGTGCAAGCCTTGGCACACGTCTGCCAGTGCTTGCAGGCTGTTGTAGCACGCGCCAAGGAGTCCGGCGAGAGGAAGGAGAAGATCCTGGCAAGAAGATCAAAGGGGAGGTGGTTCCACATATTAGAGATAGGTGGTCATTGAAGATTTTTGTTTTTTGTTTGTGAGAGGATTTCAGAGATATCTGTTGTGTATATATTGCAATTTGGTGGTGACTGGTGAGTCATTGAGTTGAATTATTGGAGGTGTACGGGATTGGGTTGTCTGACCCACATAGATGACCCACATCTGAATTGTATTCCTATTTTTAATCCCATTTGTACCCTTTCTGACGTGTAAATCTATAGAGGTTGGTTTTTGGTGGAGCCCAAAAGCCAATAACATCATAGATTCATAGTTAGTTGAATTCCCTGACCCTGCGTCTGTTACCCTCTATCTCGACGGCAACTCGACTAAATGTCTGTAAAGCGAAAAACGCCAGCAGAAATCATTACCAGACACCCTAACTGCTCGTCTAACCACAAGTTGTAAACGGATCGAATTCGAATAGGATTAGAAAAATATGATATCTGAATTCGATTTGATATCCGATGGAAATTGAAAATTAATATATGAATTCGAATCTGATTAGAAAAATATGATTTGATATCTGATTAGAAAAATATGATATCTGAATTCGATTTGATATCCGATGGATATTAAAAATTAATATTTGAATTCGAATCCGATTAAATATTCGAATATTTGATTCGATTCGAATTTGATTAATTAATTATTTTAGATAATTAATAAATATATAAAATAAATATTCTATTGATATAAAACACATAAATATATACATTATTTATATAACTTAATTATTATATATAAATTATATAAAATATTTTATATATTATATAAGAATTAAATAATCAGTTGTATTTATCGAATCTAATCAGGTTATATTCGAATTTGAATCCGATTAACTATTCAGTAAGAATAGAATATCCGAATTCGACCTATTAGATATTTGAATTATCCGAATTCGATTAGATTATGTCGAATATCGAATTCGAAATTGGGTTTTCGAATACCATTGATACCCCTACTCCCAACCTTTTACCTAACCGGCTCCCTTAACCGTCTACCCTCTCCCCGAAGTCCTGAACAGGGCTTCCATTGGGATTCAACTGCTAACACATTGGCCACGCCAAGTTTCGTCTTGTCGAGCATGTCGACAAAAGGCAAAGAAATAGTCAGCACCTCCAATATCATGCATGCAGAAGAAGAATTTGAAGCTTATTTTTCTCATGCAGTGGACATAGAGGATGACGGTCAATCACCGAGCTTTGAACCACTTGAGGAAGCACAACAACTAATAAATCTTACTCTAAAAGGCCGACTCTTCCCTCGGCAACAAATTAATGAGGAGTTATTATCGAATCATGTTAAGTCACAGTGGAAAACTTCTGGTCCTGTAACAGTTCGCTTCTTGGAAGGTGGCAGTTTAGAATTTGCATTTACTACACATGGGCCCTGGTTTTTCAGGTTGAGCTGGATACTTTTGGGAGATTGGAAAGATTCCCTCACAGGTATGGTTGAAAAAGTATGGACACAAAGAATGTGGATGCAAATACACATGATCCCAGAAGAAGGAAGAGTGAACTTCCTTGCAAGTACAACGGGCCAAATCCTGCCAAACCAAGAGATGAAAACCTAGAAAAGAGGGAAAATGTGCATGGCACTAAAGATAGACATGTCCAAGGCTTTTGATAGGGTGGGCTGGTCATATCTATTGTAAGTGCTAAAAAAAGATGGAGTTTCCTGAAAAGTGGTGCAAGCTAATGCATCAGTGCATGTCCACAACCAGCTTCTCCATAAAACTAGAAGGAGAAACTCATCAGTATTTCAAATTAAGCAGGGGAGTAAGACAAGGACACCCCATTTCTCCTTACCTCTTCATCATTGGAATGGAAGTATTAACCTAGTTGCTCAATCTAGCTGCATCATCTAAACAAATTGAAGGGATCCAGCTCAACAAAGAAGACACTCCAGTTACACATTTATTCCTTGCAGATGATTGTATCTTATTCTGTAGAGCAGATTTGGAGCAAGTCAAGGCCTTGGTAAAACTCCTCAATACCTTGGAGTCCATGTTAGGCTAGAAAATAAATTATTCTAAATCAAGCATCTTCTTCAGCAGAAATGTGCCTCGACATCATCGCAAGTTTCTCTCACATACCCTACATGTGAAGAAATCACTAGTAGGCACTAGACCTATTCATGGGCTGGGTGGCCCGACGGGCCGGCCCGGCCCGGCCCCCTTGAACACGCAAAAGAGTCCACGGGCTTAACCTCGGGCCAAAAAGCCCGGCCCGCAATAAATTCGAGCCGGGCTCGAGATTTTCCAAAATAGCCCGGCCCGGCCCAACCTATAGATTAAAGTTAAAAAACCCTAGTTGAACCCCTCTTCTCTTTCACCTCTTTCCAACCGAACCTTTCTTCTCTTCAGTCTTCACATCCTCCTTAGTCCTCAGTCCTCACACTCTCAGGCAGCCACACAATCGGCGAGGCGACGAACATTCACCATTCCTCCTCACTTTCTCTCTCTTTCTTTCTTTCTCTCTCTCTCTCTCTCTCTCTCTCTCTCTCTCTCTCAGACGCGAACTGATCACTGTTGAAATCACAGCTTACAAATCTCAGACACCGTGATTTCATCTTACAATCACCGGCGAGGCGGCAAATATAGGCACCAGCGGCGACGGTGAGTTCTCTCTCTCTCTCTC